>NC_054384.1:9682500-9982500 GCF_017654675.1 Xenopus laevis
CGAATCCTGGCCAAATCCCAAACCGAATCCTGGATGCATCCCTACTTTTCGCTGATGAAAAATTTCGCTCATCACTATTTGCCACCTCTCCTACCTCCATCTGCCCTCAGGTGGCTTCAGTTCTCATTTCATGGTACCAACAAGCAGCAAGTTGATGTAAAGATTAATTGGACAGGAGCCAATATGCTGTATAACTTGAATTTTAAATGGAAAAAATGTGCACACACCTCTGCAGAGGGATATAACAAGGCAGCAAAAACAAGTCCGACTTCAGACCAAAGGTCAAGGGCAGACGGCAGACAAAAAGATCAGGGACCGGTCAAAGGTCAGGATAGGCAGAGTACATGCATAGTTGAAAAACAAGCCAATGTCAAAACCGGGAGATCAATATCATAGGGAACAAGGATCAGACAGGAACAGGACAGTGACAGGGCAGGAACAAAATTACCAGATTCAGGAACAGGAGCAGAAACAGGAGCAGGATCAAAACAGGAACTGAAACAGGATCAAATGTCAAGATTTCCACAAGCCAATGTCAAAACCAGGAGATCAATCTCAAAGGGAACAAGGATCAGGCAGGAACAGGGCAGGAATGAGACAAAATTAGCAGATTCTGGAACAGGATCAGAAACAGGGGCAGATTAGGAACTGAAACAGGATCAAGGTCAACATTTCCCAGAGGCTTAGAGTCAGAAAACAAGCCAATGTCAAAACTGGGAGATCAATATCAAAGGGAACACGGATCAGTAAGGAACAGGACAGGAATGGGGCAGGAATAAAACAAGATTACCAGATTCAGGAACAGGAGCAGAAACAGGATCAGGAACTGAAACAGGATCAAGATTTCCACAAGGCTTGGAGTCAGAAAACAAGACAATGTCAAGTATAGGTATGGGTATATAGAATTTTAATTAAAAGTAGGGAGGGGTGTGTGTATGGATGATGGGTTTTCATTTGGAGGGGTTGAACTTGATGGACTTTGTCTTTTTTCAACCCAATTTAACTATGTAACTATGTAACTATGTAAAACCGGGAGATTAATATCAAAGGCAACAAGGATCAGACAGGAACAGGAATAGGGCAGAAACAGGACAAGATTATCAGATTCAGGAGCAGGATCAGGAACTGAAACAGGATCAAGATTTCCAGTAGGCTTGGAGTCAGAAAACAAGCCAATGTCAAAACCGTGAGATCAATATTAAAGGGAACAAGGATCAGACAGGAACAGGAACCGGACAGGAACAGCACAAGATTACCAGATTTGGGAACAGGAGCAGGATCAGGAACAGAAACAGGACCACGGTCAAGATTTCCACGAGGCTTGGAGTCAAAGGCAAGGCCAATAATCCAGCACTGAGGAGTTTAGGATGCAAGATTAAATAGCCCTTAAACTAGCAATTGGCCACAGCTGGGTAGAGGGTGTGGATTACTAAAAATGGAGGCAGTGTCATAGACGATATTATATTTCAGGTCAGGCAGGAGGAGCAGTGCCTGGAATGCAACAGGTCCCTTAGTTGGGTTATGGATAAAGATATTGTGGGTCACACTGGGGCCTGTCTAACCATGTGATCAATGTGATCATTGACAGGACAGATTTGATTTGATTCCAAAGTAAATGCCACCAATGTGGTGCCAACTGCCTGGACCGACAGACCATATCACTCTGTGTGTGACCAGCTTGAGTGCAGAGAGCTCAGACTTGTCTCCAGTTCTACCTGCAGGATGGGGTTAAACATTACTCCATATTTAATCAGGCCTCCTTCTTAAGGAATATTACATTTCATTCCGAGGTTTTGGTTCCTAATTAGATTTCCAGCACGTGACTCACTGGAGAGTCTTGTCGAGTCATTTGCATGACATTCTCTTCGTGTTGCCCAGCTGAAATATAATGGGGAGATTTGTAACGCCTTGTAAAGTAATTGACAGCAAACATTACCCAGATGACTCCGTGATAATTAATCCTTTGTCAATGCCATGTCCGAGACCTTCGAATTGAGGAATAACATAACAACCTTGCATACCAATTGTGACTTATAATTCAACTACCATATGATCTTTTATTGAATGGGGTTTATAATTAATTAATTACAAAGAATAAAAAACATGCCATGGTAATACAGGTATGGAATCTGTTATCCAGAAAGTACCAAATTACAGAAAGGCCTTTTCCCATAGACTTCTTTATAATTAAATAATTCATTCATTTTTAATGATTTTTCTCTGTAATAATAAAACAGTAGTTTGTACTTGATCCAAACTCTCTCTTTGATCTCCTGCACTGAACAGCCAGAAAAAGATAAAAAGTTTCTAAAACTTAAGTGGCTTTTGGCAGAGAGCCAAGAATATGTGGCAGGTGCACTTTCATACTCTTGTAACAGTTTAATATATGCAAAGTAACAATTGTAGCAATTTAAGATAAGCAGGTTAGAGTCCTGCAACGGGTCGGGTACCTACGGGTTACCCGCAAAAACCTGCGGGTTGCGGGTAGAGGTTCTGGGTGCGGGTATAGACGCGGTTCTGTGGGTCACAGGTCGGGCCGCGGGTCTTCTCAATAGCGAGTTTTAATCCTTTTTTCTGATCACGCTACTTCCGATGACGTCACCTCCGGTTTACAATGACAGAACTGCCTGATTCTTGATGGTCAGCGGGTCGCGGGTCCAGGTTGCGGATAAGGTACTTGCGGTCGGGTAGCGAGTCCAAGCGGGTAAGAATGTGCGTTGTGGGTCCAGTTTGTGGATTGCAGGTACAGGTTCCAAAAAATGGACCCGCGCAGGACTCTAAAGCAGGTCTCTTGGGGAAACTGTGACTTGCAGCTTAAAGTGAAATTCGGGAGGGCAGAATTGCATGGCCACAACATGGGAATGGTCAAACAAATTCCCCCCGCGCAGCAAATCTTTTTGTCCCTCCCGTTGGGAGGTGTGCTCATGGGGACATTGTCTTGTATCCCGGCAGGACAGTCCGACCCTGTTGTGACAATTCAATGAGTTTGGGATAACTGCCCATGACCTGCCTGCCTATAAACTAATAATTAGCTCTATTTTTTTCCAGTCCAACATCTCTTGATTTCTTCCAGGTTCAATGCTTAACCATTATCTAAATCATGGTGATCCAGTTTAACTCCAACTGCCAACAGTTTGCCTCCCCTTGTTTCTCACCCCAGTGACAGTTAGATCTCCAGGTATCTCGGTCATCTACACTGCTCCTCTCTTATCCCTTCCTATACTGAGCGGCTCTAAGGAAAATGCTGGCACTTAATATAATGGATTAAAATCACATTAAACTTCCGCCGATCATTGATGCAATTTATTTAAGCACATAAATGTCAGAGTCTCATTAGAGTAACCAAAAAGAGGAAGGAAGCAGAGAAAGCAGAGCAAGTTGAAATATACAGAGATATGAGACTAAACCAAACCCCAGTGGCGGGGGCTATTCTGCTAGACAGTGGGGGCGACAGCGAGGAAGGCTCTGGCGATGATTTGAGATTTGTATTGTGCAGTTCATCATGATTGGATAGTACAGGAGGCCTTTACCCAAAACCTGTTTTTGCCTAATTAAACAATATTTCATTATAAGCAATTGACTCTTAAAAACAATGCCGGTTCCCGGCCATTCCTGATTCAGGAGTCAGAACCAGAAGTTCAGAAAATACAAAGAGTATTGAGGGAAGTAGGTGGGGGTGCAGATACCCACGTGTAAAAGACTGGCATTAAATACCGAATAGGGGTGACCCAAGAGGAGTTTGGGATGTACTGGGTTTCATAAGTCAGTGCTGGAGAGATACAGGCAACCAGTAAGGGCGAGGACAACGAGTAGTCTTCGGACGACTAATCTCCCTGAACTGCCTTGCCGTCGGCTAGAAACGAAGTCACCAGCGGGATGGCACACGGATCGATTAGTTTTCCTCGTGACGCAACTTCGGAAAATGAAGCTCTCCGAGTGCCATCCCGCCAGCGATTTAGATTTAGATAAGTCGCCCGAAGAAGAGGCGATTTGTCGCCAGGCGACTAATCTCTCAGAATCTCCACGTGTGTCCTGCAGCGGGTCGGGTTGCGGGTCTCATCTAAATTTCTTATCTTATGTAATATTGTCTATATTTTACTCCTTTTAAAGTTTTTCAAAACTTGTTTCTGTACCCACCCACATTTGATGATGTCACTTCCAGTTTACAGCACCATCACTTCCTGTTTGATAGTGGTCGCGGGTTGCGGATAAGGCAGTTGCGGGTCCGGGTCGGGTAGCAGATCAAAGTGGGAAAATATGCAGGCTGCGGTTCAGGTCGCGGGCTGCGGGTTCGGGTCTTATAAATTGGTTTTGTGCAGGATTCCAATTTATATATAATTAACAGCTTTGTTACATTCTGTTTAGACAACCAGGGCTGATGATTTTTGCAGAGCTGTGGCTCTGCACCCTGCTTTGGATTTTACTATTGAGTGCTGTTCTTAGATCTACCAGGCAGCTGTTATCTTGTGTTAGGGAGCTGCTATCTGGTTACCTTCCCATTGTTCTGTTGTTAGGCTGCTGGGGGGAAAGGGAGGGGGTGATATCACTCCAACTTGCAGTACAGCAGTAAAGAGTGACTGAAGTTTATCAGAGCACAAGTCACATGACTGGGGGCAGCTGGGAAACTAACAATAGCCCCATGTCAGATTTCAAAATTAAAATATAAAAAAATCTGTTTGCTCTTTTGAGAAACGGATTTCAGTGCAGAATTCTGCTGGAGCAGTGCTATTAACTGATGTGATTTGAAAAAAGAAAAAAAAAATTCCCAAGACAGTATCCCTTTAAAAAGAGCAGCTCGGCCTGACTCCCTGCACCCTTAAGTAACCTTGAGAGAGTGTTGTGAGAGTGCTGCAGTATAGTACGCCGGCTGCTGACTCTGTGCATCTGTGTGTGTGCGCGGCACATATTCCAATTCCGCTCAGCCTGCAGTATTCTCTCTGTACCATTAAATGTGATTCATGAGCACTACACTGCCAGAATGAAAAGAGCAGACAGACTGCATTATCCCCTGCCTCCCCGGCTTACAATACAAAACAGTAATAAGGTCGTCGCTCTTAGTGCGGCCTATGGGGGCCCCTGTTCTAACCTTCCAGTCCAATCGCTTTGGATTTGCTTTCATGTAAGCGTGGCGTGTATATGGAATGCTGACAATGCAAGCAAAGCTGAGAATCGTTACAGAGGTTACAGGGTTAAATGCTCCAGAATTAATATTATAAGGGATTTTTAATGGCTGCCATAATGAGTGTAATTTTGGAGTGGCATCATTTTTACTCAATGCTAAAGAACTTCCTTGAACAATAATAATGTGCTTTGGCCTATGGGGCTGCAGAGGAAGCAGCAGGAGAAATATTATTTACCCAGCATGCTATCCGGTTTACCCATCAGCCCCTACTTTTATGGTCCTTTCCAAACAACTGAAATGTGCAGCATGGCTATAGGCTTAAGGGTCAGTCCACACGAGCAGATTCGGGGAGATTTAGTCGCCTGGCGACTAACTCGCTTCTTCTTCTGGGCGAGAATCTCCCCGAACTGCCTTCGCATGTCTTCCCGTCTGCTATAATGAAAAGTCGCCTGCGCTAAAGCACACGCAACGCTTCGTTTTCCGAAGTTGCCTCACAAGGAAATTTCAGGCGACTTCCGAAAACGAAGCGATCCGAGTACCAACCTGCCGGCGATTTCGATTCTAGCCACTGGAAAGGCTTTTCAGGGAGATTAGTCACCCGGAAAAGAGGCGGTTTGTCGCCGGGCGACTAAATCTCCCCAAATCTTCGCGTGTCTCTGCCCTAAAAGGTTAATAAGCACAGCCAGAACTATTACTCATTTATATTTTAATGAGGCCATTGATGGGAAAACAAAAGGCAATTTTCACTGCATTTCCAGTGCTGCTCAGTGTATTGCACTTCTGAACAACAGCCCAGATAATTACAAGTGTGATTCATAAAGGAGATTATATTCTTTGTTCCCTGAGAAGGTCCCGTGGGCCTTTATTTCACTTCTCATTGGAACTCGCAGAAAGAAGGAGAAATGGAGAGATTTCCAGGCACAGAATCGCAAGTGTTCTTTACGGAAACCCAACACCTCGGAGCATTCTTGTTTTATGGAAGGGAAACAAATATTCATTTTTCAGGGGTGGCTAAACTTTTTAGGATAATGATACCTTTTTTTTCCCCTTTGCATAATGGAAATAGTAAGTGACCGTGAAATGATTTGTTTTGTTTTCCTTACAAGAGCAAAAAGGAGCCACAGTCTAAAAGCCAAGGGAGTGGGTCTGGAAAACCAAACAAGGGCAAAAATGGATTTATTCAGGCAAAAAAACTAGGTTCATACGCCTTCAACTGCCTATTGGTCCATCCACCCCCTGCCTTGATCTGCCCACACGTTTCCCCTTTCATGGGAAGTCTGGCCTTGACCTCCTGTCTGATCCCCACAATTTCACTGAGACCCTGACATGACTCCTGTCTGTCTCCATTGATGGCAGCAAATGAGTGGCTTAGGAGACCAAATAGATTGCAAGGTTGTTCAGTTTATTCTATAAACAAATGCTTGGTTGCAAGAGAGACCAGTTACAGGCAGATGATAATATCCCTGTCTACATCAGTGATCCCCAACCAGTGGCTCACTATCAACATGTTGCTCTCCAACCCCTTGGATGTTGATCTCAGTGGCCTCAAAGCAGGTGCTTATCTATGAATTCCAGGCTTGGAGGCAGTTTTTGTTGTATATAAACCAGAAGTAATGCCATATACACCCTCCTGTAGTCTGGCAGTCCACATAGGAGCTACCAAATAGCCAATCACAGCACTTATTTAGCACCCCCAGGAACTTTTCCATGCTTGTGCTGCCCTAGGGCCGAAGATCGGATCAGCCCAATATCGCCCACCTCAATGTGTGCATATCGGGGAAAGATCTGCTCGTTTGGGAGCGGATCTCTACGTCTATGGCCACCTTAAGGGCTCTCCAAGGTGTTTTTAGGCCCCTCCCAGCCTGATTCCTATTTAACTGAACATTTCAGCCACTAATTATGTAGTTTAGGACACTATCCAATGTTACGTTCATTGACCCGACCACCTGAAAGATCAGATCAACAAGAACTGAAGATGAGTCTTGGCTCCTGTAGGCTCATTGATTAGGTGCCCTCAACATCGCCCATTGTTGGTGCTGAATCATCAGATAGAGGTAGAATTCTATTGTTTCGACCTGTATTTCTGACGATTCAGCTCAAACATGTCTGTGATGAAAACAAACAATGTTTCCTTTGATAAAGATCATAATTGTTACATCTAAGACCACCTTAAGCCCGTCCTACAGTGGAAGGTGTCCTTTCCATTTAAATAGTGTTATAGCAGGGGTCCCCAACCTTTTTTGGCCCAGGGAGCAAGGAAGACTCAAATTTTTTTGAAGGACCGGTTGGGGTCGGGAAGGGGGTTGGAAAGGGGGTTGGAAAGGGAGTTGGAGGGGTCGATGTTCAATTCGGCGCACTGGCGTCCAATTTGGGCGCGCCGGCGTCCAATTCGGCACGCCGTGTTGTTTGGCGGCCCACTTCAGGACTGTCAGCGGCCTGGTTCTGCGGCCCGACGGTTGGGGACCCCTGGGTTATACTACATTCAATATTTTCCTTCCACATGCCATGGCAGGGATTCCCTCACCATGCAATTAAACTTGTGACACTACATAGAATCTCAAATATTTTATCAAGAAAACAAATCAACTGATCATAGAGGCACAGCAGTAAAATTGTATTTAATACTGTGAATGTAAGCCCACGAGCCGAGGAATTTGGAAACGTGTGAGTGTACAAGTGAACTCGCACGCTAGATTATTTTTTCCCCAGATTTAGAGCACAGCTAGACGCTGCAGCTTTAAAGGCATCTTTATGAAGGCCGCAAGTATTTGAAATGGAAATCAGTCAGTGTGAGTCACTTCCAGCAGCCCATTGTGATTGGTATTCTCCTCATACAGCTGAGAATGCAGCAGAGACAGTCAATAAATGACCGTGTTATGTGCCCTGACTGAGCAACAGCATCTTGATTAACCTTTACTGTCTCCCAATACCCAGCCCTACACAGTTCATCTCTAACACAAGCGTTAAAGGGTTCCTCCAATAAAAAAATAAAAAAACATTTCCAGCCTACTGAAATAAAATCTAATCTAAAGCAACTTTCCCATATACATTTATAAGAAAGTTTCCATTGTTTTAAAATGATTTGGAGATCTAACCATCTGTTGTTTCCTATTCTGCCTTTTGAAACAATGTAACAGAAGACCAGTAAAGATCCACACAAGGCCGACCTGATACCTTGGATCCAGAGACAACCGACAGTTTCAAAAAACGACGGCTTTGAATGACAATTGCATTCAGCAACATCTTTAAAACCACTAAACTTTTAAATGAATGTATAATTATAAGATTTCTTAGGACGGCATTTTCTTTCATGAAGTTCGGTTTATATTTTTGGGTTTGGATGCCCAAAACACTTTCTTGAGAAGTCCGGAAGAAAAATTCTCTCCATGTGGCGAAGCATAAAGATTCTCTGCTGTGTTGTAAATAATAGAACGCCTGGCCTTTCAATTGAAAGAATCAATCAATCAGCTGGCATTGTTTCCAAGCAAAGTCTATAGAAGAATGTGATATTCTGGCTCTATTGCCAAAGCACTTTCCAGAGACGTGTGACACACTCTAATGACTCCAACAGAATGCCTTGGTTTTCAGATGAAGATGAAGAAGGGCACATTGGTGATGGTGAGCACTCGTCTGATCGCATGCCAAAGGTCGTGTCACAGTATTTAATGCAAACTGCTGCTCAATGGTTCCTCGCCATTATTCATGAGGTTACAGAAGGCCCAAATGCGTTCCAGAGAGCAAACTGAATCCCAAGGTGCCTTTCACTTTTGATTATTGGCTTTGAAGGCCACAAATCAAACATAGATGTTTCAATACAATTAAAAGAGAAGGAAAGCTTCAATTGCTGGTGGAGGGGGTGCCAAATGTTAGGGCATCCCCCAAGTATTGTAATGACTTACATGATACCCCAGGTCAGTGCTGCTATTAGTATAATACTGCACCAGCCTGGGGCATTAGCAGGGGCGATCCTCTCAGACTCAGATTTGTGGCAAGGCCTGGGCTTAGGGGGGCAGAATTTCAGGGGTGGCATGCCGCCCAGCTGCTTCTAAACATGTGTACTTTGAAATTTGAAAATATCCTGCGTTTCTCCAATGCAGTTCTACCCGTGCATGTGCGCATATAAAGGAAGCGGTAGGAGACTTAAAAGGGGAGGAGACGGGGAGAGGAAGGGGAGGAGAAAAAGACCTGGAAGAGGAGGGGACAGGGAGGAGGAGACAGGGAGGGGACAGGGAGGAGAAGGAGACCAGGAATAAGAGGGGATGGGGAGGAGAAGGAGACCGGAAAGGGGAGGGGATGGGGAGGAGAAGGAGACGGGAAGAGGAGGGGACGGAATAGAAGGAGACTGGGAAGGGGAGAGGATGGGGAGGAGAACGAGAAGGAGTGGAGACGGGGAGGAGAAAGAGACCGGGAAGAGGAGGGGACGGGGAGGAGAAGGAGACCAGGAAGGGGAGGAGAAGGAAACCGAGAAGGGGAGGGGACGGGGAGGAAAAGGAGATGGAGAAGGGGACGTGGAGGAGAATGAAACAGGGAAGGGGATGGAGAGGAGATGGGTGGAAGAGGAGAAGGAGAGGGGGCGAGCGGAGCTGGCCTAGGAACGCCTGGATAGCAAATCTGGCCCTGGATCCTCTTCCATCCATCTTTCTTTGTACAAGTGCGTATGTGGATTAAAGTTAAAAGCCAGACTATTTTGCTCTACTGCACATGCATGGGCCGCTGTATTCTGAAGAAAGAAGAAGGGAGGAAGAGGAACCCCTCTCCTGGCCCGGATATCAGGTAAGTCATTATGATCCTTGGGGGGTGCCTATAAACCTGCCTCAAGCCTGCAAATCAAGAATAAGCACCTGCTTTGAGGCCACTGGGAGCAACATTCAAGGGGTTGGTGAGCAACATGAGCTACTGGTTGGGGATCACTGCCTAACTGGGTAACTACTACCAGCTTGATTCTCAAACAAGGTTCTTGAATGTTATTCTCTTTGGGTTTCTGGTTCCATATATACAGTAGATATGATCCAACATGCATAAAATGAGTATGTGGGAAGAAAAGCAAGTTCCATAGCTTTAGGGTCAACTCATTCTGAACTTATTTTTCCCTCCTTCATTTTTACTTTTCCCCTTAACTTAACCCAGGACTATATATAAAAGGGGAAAACCCTACAAGACTTCTAAATCATTTAACAGCTTCTTGTTTTTCCAATTAATTTTAGACTCCCAAGAAAAGAAACAGTACGAGGCTGAGAATAGCCTTGGGTATTAATAAACCAGGCGCTGCTGTGTATTGCATCACAAGATATCGACTTGCACTGGTAGCACTGAGTAAAGAGGGCCTTATTGCTATAAAAAGACGTGCATGTTCTCTTTACTAAGCAAGCATCGTTATTTTAGGAGCTAGTTGGGGCCTCCCTATGAGAAGTTCTTTATGGGGTTTATTGCTCATATTTTTGTTGTAAGCTAAATATGCCCCAAAGTGTGTTACAGAGAGGGCTAAAGTGTATGAGCCCAGTGACTCAATGACACATAGGATTAGTGAGGTCAGCAAAGAGCTTAGCAATCAACACAGCTTCGGTTTTGCTCTTCAGTAATTACAGGGCATTAATATGAATACAAAGAGAACGGGTTTGGAGGAGAGAATGAACGCACCTACACCCTCTAGTATGGGCCACCAGAGTTCATTCCAATTGTTATATATATATAAGCCATTGGTTGGGAGGTGGCAGGCTTATGTAAATGTTTAATAAACCATGTTATTCTTTGAGGAAAGATCTCCCGGTCTCTATGTAATTGAGTTCTGCACCAGTGCACTCTTGCACGGCTACTCTGAATGCCCAAACCCAGGCTTCCCCACTCAATATGGAGTCAGGAGATGCAGCCTGGGGGGTTACACCAAAGCAAATGGTTTACAGGGGCAAACCAGGCAGGTCTTATAGACCCAAAGGAATTACGTTGCTACATATACATAAATAAAATATAGCTTGGCACTGGAAAAGCATTCCCCACAGGAACAACAATACATTACTTTAGGAGTGCACCCTACAACTCATTGCCTACATCAATATTGCAAGATAATAACGTTAATTATTAACACAGAAGAGCTAGAAAATTCATGGCCAATGGACTGCCATACTGTCCTCAGTGAGGCTTGGAATGGACTCTATCTCCTCCTTGTAACCCTCTGCTTCTAAAATTAGATTTCGGTGATAGAAGTGCAGTCACAAAGAGCAACCTAGGTCTTTAGACTGTGAGCTGAGTCTTCTTTGCCTCTTGTTTTGGTCTGCGTTTACATGTTATCTGTATATTTTGAAGCTTGCACCACATTTAAGGTGTAAGTAGTTGCGGTGGCCAAGCCTAAAGGTCAGTTATGGTGAGACTAAGGGTGACCAACACAATGATGTCATATATCTGTAAACTAGTTATATAAAGGAGTTGTTCATCTTTAAATAAACTTTTAGTATGATGTAGAAGAGAGGGATATTCTGAGACATTTTGCATTTGGTTTCCATTTTCTATTGTTTGTGGATTTTGAGTAATGTGGCTATTAACTCCACAGCTCTCCAGTTTGCAATTTCAGCAATTTGGTTTTTATGGTCCAAATTACCCTTGATGTGAATAAGAGACTGGAATATGAATAGGAGAAGCCCGAATAGAAAAATTAATAATAAAAAGTTGCAATAACAATAAATGTGCATTTTTAATATAGGGTTGACACCCCGCCCCCCAAATGTAAAGCAGGAAAGAGCCAGAAGAAGGAGGAAATAATCCAAAAACTATAAACAAATAATGAAGATCAATTTAAAAATTGCTTAAAAATCACCATTCTATACTATACACACTAAAAGTTATTGTAACGGTGAACCACCCCTTTAAGTTAATAGGAGCAAAAACAAATACTGCACCTCAAGGGGGATTTTTAAAAACTGTTTAATTCCAAAATGGACAACCGAAGCTGGTTGGTATGGATTCCCCTCCGTGTACGTTAATTCTTCTCTCATTTCTCTTACTTCTCTTCCTTCTATGGTCTGTTCTGATTTATCTACTCTCTACTCCCTGCTTTCTGTCATCTGCTGTACCCACATTCATTCTCTTTATGTCTCTTCCAGTGTTTTGACTTGTCCTCTTGGTATGTCCCAACACCTCTCTTTCTGTATTAAGTCTCACCATGTTGGCTCGTATCCCTCATGCCTTTATTAACATGCACCACTATAGTGATATCAGTAGGATGGTCTCCTGCCTGGTCTGTAACTAGTGAATCATTCACAGGAACATGTCGGTATCACTTTAATGTTAAGGGTAAGTGTGAAAACTACGCTGCTGGGAGTCTTTAGTTAATAGTGTCTGATCTGTAGGTTCAACTACCCCCAGTTCTCATGTAGTTGTTGTTCCCCACTTGTGTCCAACAGGTCAGGGCTAAGCACAGCCCTACATGAGATGTAAGATAAATAAGGGATTCAGGTTTTTAACCTTACATATGTCATTTTAGTAGAGGTTTGCTTTAAAAGGTTTTCCAGGGCACATGCTGCAAAGTAATCAGCAAAAGTTCTGAATCAACAAACCCGTTTGACATATTATAGATGATGTGGCTTCTCTCTAGCTCTGAGGTCATCTTGTGAAGGAAGAAATTCAGCCCAGACAGCTCTGCCCTTGTCTGAATCATACCCCTTCCCTGAGCCAAGATTTGTTGAAGCTCAAGTCTCTGAGGCCAAGGCTCTCCAGTTACAACATCTCAAGTCAGTGGAGGGTTTTATATATATATATGAAAGTGTTGTGTGAGCAGCTGTTTAAATTCCGAATAAACAAGCTGCTGTAGCTTTCTCCATTCAGCCTGTGAGGCCAAAGTCCTTGGCACATTCTGACCGAAAATAATTTTCCTCTGCTCAGTGCTTCAGGGTTGGGTGCACAAAGAGAATAATATTTGTTTTTCGTAATTTTTGCTCATGTACAGCCCAGTTTCTTCTTGCTGAAAGTTGTTATTACTATTGAATTCAGTGGTTATCGAACGGTGGTATCATGGCTCCATTGGAGAACCTGGAAAGATGCATGGGGGGGGGACGCAGCACTTATAGATCAAGAAGGTATGAGATTTAAGGTGACAATAGACACACCGATAATATCGTACCATACTAAATTTTACGTACGATATTCGGTGGTGTATGGTGGGAGATGAGCCAACTATCGGCAGAAAATTTGGATATCGGTTCAGCCGGTCAATCAGGCTGGACGGAAAATTTGGATTGGGCACCTTTGAAGGCACCCGAACATCGGCCATTGTTAGTGCTGAATGTCAGATACAAATTTACTTCTATAGTTTCTACCTGTTTATCCGACGATTCAACTCTACACGTGTGTATTGAAACAAACAATCTTTCTTGGATAGATTCTGGGAAAGATAATTGTTACGTTTATGGCTGCCTTTATTGGCCATACATGTACCAATAAGATTGTACTAAATGCTAATGCACTGGGAAACACATAGAGCATTGAAAGATAAAGAAGTCAAGAGGAGTTGCAGACCAGCATTTCCCCAACCAGAGGCTCGTAAGTAACATGTTGCTCATCAACCCCTTGGATGTTGCTCCCAGTGGCCTCAAAGCAGGTGCTTATTTATGAATTCCAGGCTTGGAAGCAAGTTTTAATCACATAAAAAGCAGGCGCACTGCCAAACAGAGCCTTCTGTTGGCTGCCAGTCCACATAGAGGCTACTAAATAGCCAATCACAGCCCTTATTTGGCACCCCCATGATCGATTTTCATACTTGGGTTGCCCCCTCGACTGTTTTTATATTTGAATGAGGCTCACGGGTAGAAAAAAAAAAAAAGTTGGAGACCACCGATGTCTGGTCAAACAGAAATGTGGCCATAACATGTATAGCCCCTCGTATGTATCCATGGGCCAACATTGTAAAGGACTGTCCCTTGTATGGCATCATTCAAGAAGAGCTGGACTGTTTTATTTTTTGCTGTACCCGCTGGCCAGTACTTTTATGGCCCACATTTCTGTTCACTGTCCCCCCAGTCCCAGAACCCCATAGTATAAAAGAATATGAAGGCGTGGCTGGGGTACAGCAGTGATCCCCAACCAGCGGCTCATGAGCAACATGTTACTCACCAACCCCTTGGATGTTGCTCCCAGTGGCCTCAAGGCAGGTGATTATTTTTTAATTCCAGGCTTGGAGGCAAGTTTTAGTTGTACTGACAAACAGATCCTCCTGTAGGCTGCCAATCTACACAGGGATTACCATGTAAGATGAAGGCTAAAGAGTTCATACACAGAGGAATAGGATACTGTTGTTGCCCCAAACTGCCTGTTTTGTGGCCATGTTTGTTCCAGGATAAATCAAAAGTGATATATCAGAGGAGATCGAAGAAGAGAACAACAAGACAAGCTCACAAGTCAAAGCTGCCCTGAGTGAGAAGATATTCATCAGATCACTGCTCAGTACCCGCAAGGCAAGGGAACGCGCCAATTGTATTCCACAGAATTGATCTATGATTAATCATGGCCTCGGGTCACCAGCGCTTGAACCGAGAGTTCTGGAAATAACTTGTTTTATGTGTAAGGCTGGCAATCATTTCTTCCATTACATTACATTGTCTAATCTAATTCTGACCTGTAATATATCTGTGGCTGATGCCTGGATGCAGTACAGACATGGGCTACTGGCTGCCTTCGGGCGCTTATTAATTCTCTTCTACTGACAATTCTGTAACTGCCATACAGTGGGGTCTTGTTAGGGGGGCAACATGTGACACTTGCTGCAGCACAGACCCTCAACTACAATCAGTTAACCTTTAAACAATGCGACAGTTAGTAAGCCATGACCCATGGGCTATTACAATATGGAATGAAATTAGGGTAAACCCCCCAGGAGACATATTGGGTCAGGTTTACCATGACAGTTAGATCTTTAAAGGGCCAGAACAAGCATAACGTGAACCAAAACATGACGCTACATTACAATGTCCATAAAATAGAGCTCCACTGCAGCTGCCGCCTTAAATGTCATGTTTTATAGGTGGAAACAGTTCCAGCACCATTACTCTAAGGTGTGTTGGCAGCTACGAATGAAATATGTTTTTTTATGAAAACACAAACGTTTGTATGCAAATTTGATCCCTACAACCCTATGACAAGTTGATTGGCAGCCCCCTGGGAACACTGCAGCTTATTGATAGAAGCTTATTAGACCTTCATACGTTTGTGAGTACATTGTATATAAATGCATTAAAAACAGTAATTTCCTGGTTCTTTAACTAGGTCTCTTGAATGTTGCAGAAGCAGATAAAGATATTCCATATGCTCCAGGTAAAACTCTCTCTAGTCTTTCACATATTTCAGTAGGTGAGAAGCCCTCAGAGAATTAATTATAAAGGGTCAGGGTTCAATGGGATAATTGAAACACAAATCTCCAAAGGAGATACCGAGAAGGAAGGTGATGAAGAATCTGGTTTGTATCTATAGGACCTTCTCTCTCTGGTCAAGAGAATGAAAGTCATTATGATTGGTCTCTTTATAACAATGAGCTGAATTGCTGGAAAACAGATCAAATATGAGGTTATAACCCAACCATTCAAATCATTCTTATTGGTCAAGTCTACCAAGACCTTGGTTGGTCATACAAGGGCTGATAAAAGCCAACAGCTTGACCTGCTCAACTGACAGATCTGAAAAGAGTGTAGGACGGGGACTGAACTGGTGTGTTGATAGAGCAGATCCCCTTAGGCCCCCATTGTGACCTGATCATTGGACCAGTGGATAAATTATAAGTTCATCCCAGCATGCTGGTGACCAAAATCTGTTCATTTGGGGACCTTGCCAAAGAAGATCTTATAGCGAATGTGAAAAAAAATCATCTATTTTATGAATTGTCTTTATCTTCCCTGCACCTTCCATAGGACTAAAGCCAACATCACATTTTTGGGGGTTCCCATTTACAGCAAGGGAAACATCTACTGCCAAGTGTTGATCCCTACAACCCTATGACAAGTTGATTGGCAGCCCCCTGGGAACACTGCAGCTTATTGATAGAAGCTTATTAGACCTTCATACGTTTGTGAGTACATTGTATATAAATGCATTAAAAACAGTAATTTCCTGGTTCTTTAACTAGGTCTCTTGAATAAAGCAGATATGTTGCAGAAGCAGATAAAGATATTCCATATGCTCCAGGTAACATTCTCTCTAGTCTTTCACATATTTCAGTAGGTGAAAAGCCCTCAGAGAATTAATTATAAAGGGTCAGGGTTCAATGGGATAATTGAAACACAAATCTCCAAAGGAGATACTGAGAAGGAAGGTGATGAAGAATCTGGTTTGTATCTATAGGACCTTCTCTCTCTGGTCAAGAGAATGAAAGTCATTATGATTGGTCTCTTTATAACAATGATCAAATATGAGGTTATAACCCAACCATTCAAATCATTCTTATTGGTCAAGTCTACCTAGACCTTGGTTGGTCATACAAGGGCTGATAAAAGCCAACAGCTTGACCTGCTCAACTGACAGATCTGAAAAGAGTGTAGGACGGGGACTGAACTGGTGTGTTGATACAGCAGATCCCCTTAGGCCCCCATTGTGACCTGATCATTGGACCAGTGGATAAACTATAAGTTCATCCCAGCATGCTGGTGACCAAAATCTGTTCATTTGGGGACCTTGCCAAAGAAGATCTTATAGAGAATGTGAAAAAAAAGCAAAAAATGCAATCGGTTCTACAGCCAACATCTATTTTATGAATTTTCTTTACCTTCCCTGCACCTTCCATAGGACTAAAGCCAACATCACATTTTTGGGGGTTCCCATTTACAGCAAGGGAAACATCTACTGCCAAGTGTTGACAGTGGTATATGAAATGATTGTAAGTAGCACAGAGTCCTTAGAATCAACCTTATATTATGGTCTGAACAAAGGGGGAAAAAAATGATCATTTTGGCACAAGCACAAATAAGAATAAAGTAAATTGCCCCTTGACTACAAGAAGGCTCCCACTAAGGGTTAATGAAGGAAAACTGTCTGCAGCAATTAAAGGCAGTTGCTTTGCCTAGACAGGCAAGTATAAACAATATACTTGTAATTCCTGCTCGTAAATCACTAAGCAATTATAGAGCAGGAGAATTCCTAAGATGCATGCTCTTCTCCATAATCACCAGTCTTACAACAACATTTATACTTTTATTTAAAAGATCCCTAACCACAACAAAAATACAAGTAATTATTTCCCCTGTTCACACCGCTCCCGGCTGAACTTCACATGACGGACATGAGGTTGGGCTTCTGCTGTTCTCTGAAAGGACATTTTTATTGCAGTTCACTTGCAGCTTCATTCATCGTCTGTGTATTTCCCCTGAAACAGGCCGTGAAGTGGAAGGATACAGTGCTTGTGTATTATCAGGCTCCATATATAACAGCGCTCCTAGCGGACACAAGTGAGTAGTGTTTTTGCTTTTCTCATTCAAAGGTTAACTAAAACGTCCAACTTTCCAATATCCTTTTTAACGGATATTTAAATGGCCAACGCATTCTGCGGCATACTGTTAGCCTTTATTTCTATATGACACATATGTGACACAATACCGTTATTCATTTACTGTATATCTGTGCCTCCCCCAGTAGGGTCCTGCTTGGACTCAAATTCATCAGAATGGTGGTTTGAAGCCACCACGCTGCCCCCCTCAGTGTACAGGCACGCTGCAACAGAAGGGAGGACAGGGGATGGAGGGGAGAATGAAGGAGAGGAGAGTGACTGAGAGGAGCAAATACACATTAGGGGTAGGCAGAAGACACTTTAACAGGTACCTGCCGGGCGGCCCCTATAATTGCGCCCTAAGCAGGTGTCTACCCCTAATCCCAGCCCTGGAAGCCACTTTTGCAATGCTGGGGTCCTAGGTTGGACTGTCAAATGACCTTACAGCAGGGCCGGAACTAGGGGTAGGCAGAGTAGGCACGTGCCTAGGGCGCAAAGCTTGGAGGGCGCCAGGCACGTACCTTTCTCTGCTTCCTACCGCTAGTCCGGCTGAGTGCGCTCCTCTACTCTTCAGTCCTGCGTACTGTTCGTGCGCGTATTGGAGGGGAGGAGGAGAGCATACCGGAAGGAGGTGACGGGTCGGTCAGCGCGCATGCGTACTTCCTGTGCGCGGTGGAAGGGGCGCCACGGCTGGCTGGGTTGCCTTCCTCTGCCTAACTGCCAGTTGATCCAGAGGAAGGCAAAAAACTCAATTTGAAGCCTCTCCAATTTGTCTCAGAGCTGGAAAAAGCCATCTTCCATAACCCTGTATTCCCTCACTTGCTAAACACCATCCAACCCCTTCTTATACCTATCTAATGTATCAGCCTGTACCACTGATTCAGGGAGAGAATATGGTGGTGCTATATAAATAAATAAATAATAATAATAATAATAATAATAAAAGGCAGCAGTGCTAACTGGCAAGTCACCATATCACCCAGCAGAATTGGGCTTAGTCCTAAAATAAGAAAACACTAGGATTGTCCTTGGCATGAAAAGTGCCACTTATAGCGCCACTCACCTCTGGGTGTTTTGAACTTCACACTATCAGGTACAATTGCCAGGTTTCCCACGACAGTCACCAGAAAAGATCTATTGGTGCTGATTCAGCATCGTTGCCTTAAAATTTCCAGGGATGACACTTTTACCCCATTGCCAATAAAGGGTGGTGTTACTGCATATCAGCAGGCCGCAAAGGACCGGGGTGGGGGGTGACTCCCAGAAACCCCTGACACCCTTCTGCTGTCAGATCCTTCCCCCGGAGGGAGGGGGTTGCAGTAATGTGACACACCGAGGGGCCCCAAGCACAAACAAACACTATTTATTGAGCCTGTGGGGCCTCTATGTACTTGAACTGCCAAGACTGTTTTTTAATCACAATCTGGCCTCCCAGATGCAGTCTCTGCCGATGTAATCTGCCCAAAACCTAATTTACCTGCTCAACTGAAATGCATAGCATCGTCACCCAAAATCTGATGATACAGCGTGAAGCAGTGGAGCAGGGAACAAGGGAGAAGGACCAGGTGCACGACAGGTGCATCCAATATTCCCCCGGATTAATTCAGATGCAGATTGGCATCTCTGGGGCCCAGGAGTATGAAGTTGCACCACTGCCAATGAATTAAATAGGGTTTTTGGACATAATAAAGGGAGCAAAATAATTAAATATCAGCAATTAATACAAGACCCCCCCCCCTCCCCACACCCAAATATTTTACACGACACCCAAGCGTCGCAGGTTTCTGTGCAAGCGTAAGGGCAAAACACAATCAATCAGGAGGGGAAGATTAACATAAGCAACGTCCCATTCATCACATGTTGATTGTGCTAATCATAGATTTTCATTAGGCTGGTTCATCCCTCAAATGAATTATCCACATAAAGGTTAGAAAATGCACGAGGAATATTAATCCGGCGGCTGCAGCGGGCACATAAAGGAGATGCAGCATGTTGCAATTATATCTGTGGAGCGATGGTGGGAAGCATGGACTGTTCCTAAGGGCTCTTACACATGGGCGTTTTTTCCTGCGCTCCCCTACGTTGCGCTTTCTTAAAGTTCAGCCGCAGGGGGGTTGTACTTAAACAGACGCATGTAAGCGACAAACACAGGTGGTACGCAGCATGTTGCATTTCACCTGCGTTCGTCGCATAAATGCGTCTGTGTGAGTGCAGCCCCCTTCACAATAAATGAATGCGTCTACTCCTGCGCTCCCCTGCAGCTGAACGGAAGAAAGTGCAATGCATGGGAGCGCAGGAAAAACAGCCCGTGTGTAAGAGTCCTAAATGGTATGGGTTCATGCACAAACAGGGGTTTAAAAAATTTAAAAAAAATAGGGTGAGCCGTTGACAATCAAACAATCTTTGCTGATAAATGGCGCCTGCCACGCTTATTGCATTTCCATCACCAGCACAATTGTCATTCACCTGCGCGGCGAGATGAATATTGATTGGGGGAGATTACTGGGAAAGATACGAGGCATGAGAGGGCTGAAAAACTAAACAACGCAGAAAATAGACGTGTAAAAGAGTGCAATGGGCTTGTGTGCAACAGGTTCCATGGGACGGAGCATCTGAACTAGAAAACTGGAAACCCTTTGATCTGTTAAACATGAAACACTAATGTTCCCATTCCCGCCCTTCCATAATTAGCACGGTCGGAGGAATATCTGTGCAGCCTGTTGCACAAGGGACATGTTTAACCTGACCGGATTCCTCTTGAAAAAAAATCTCTTGACTTTCCAGGACTGATATGGCATACCTCACAACTGTCCCGTTTTTTTGCGGGACAGTCCCGATTTTGATAGCCCAACCTGCAGTCCCGGATTCTTACTGAAATTTCCCAACTTTCTCTTTGATCTCCTGCACTGAACAGCCAGAAAAAGATACAACGTTTCTAAAACCTAATTGGCTTTTGGCAGAGAGTCCAGAACACTCAGCAGGTGCCCTTTGATACTTTTGTAATAACTTAAGATAAGCAAAGAAGCAATTGCAACAATTTAAGATAAGCAAGTCTCTTGGGGAAACTGTGACTTGCACCTTAACGGTGGTGGCTAGGGATGGGCGAATTGGACCCATTTCGTTTCGGAAAAAAATTCGCCACCAGCAAAATGTCGCAGACGCCCATGGGCGTCAAAAAAGTTTTGTCAAAATCTTTTTGACGCGTGTCCTTTTATTTTGACGCACAACACCATACAAGTCTATGGGTGTCATTTTTTCGGCAAAACAAGGCGAAAAAATTCGCCCATCCCTAGTGGTGGCACACCCTGCTATTTGGGGAGATCAGTCGCACAGCAACAAATTGCCTCTTCTTTGGGCGACTAATCTCAGCGCAATGCCTGACTACATTCTAGCCGACGGGAAGGCATTGCGGAGAGACTTAAATTGTATCTTTGCTTATCTTAAATTGTTACAAATGTATCGAAGTACAAGGGTGTTCTGGGCACTCTGCAAAAAAGTATCTTGAATTTTTTTGTATGGCTTCAGTGCTGGAGATCAAAGAGAAATGCAAAACATTTCAGTAAGTAACCTGGGACTGTGGGCTGAGCTGTCAAAATCGGGACTGTCCAGTAGAAAACGGGACAGTTGGGAGGTACGCACTTGTGATGTGCAGGTATATCGGATACTTGTGGGTCATCCCACGGGTGGGGAAGGTTTGGGTGTTGCTGCTAAGATTTTGGTTGGGTAGTTGATATGGCTGTTTATTCTATATGTGTTCGGTTTTAAAGGGCTGAGGTGACAACCCTATTTGGGAATAAGGTGGGTAAATAGCAGAGCGCTGGGCATGCTGGGATAATCTGTAACCTTCGCACAATAAATCTGTATTTATCCTGCCATAACACAGGCAGAAGAAAATCGCTATCCAAACAAAGTCATCTAAATATCACTAAATGCTCAGCCCCAATGAACATCACTGCTCTGAATACACTTTGTAACAGATGGTGCCTTTAATCATTAACAGCCAAAGCAAACAATACAGGCTGATTACCTACACGAATAAAAGGGACAGAACCACTAAGGGCAGAGACAGACGAGAAGATTCGGGGAGATTTAGGGTCAGGGCACACGATCAGATTCAGGGAGATTAGTCGCCCGGCGACAAATCTCCTCTTCCTGTGGGCGACTAATCTCCCCTAATTGCCTCCCGCCGGCTAGAATGTAAATCGCCGGCGGGATGGCACCAAAGTTTCATCGTGAGGCAACTTCGGAAAACGAAGCGCTCCGAGTGTCATCCTGCCGGCAATTTATATTCTAGCCAGCGGGAGGCAATTCGGGGAGATTAGCCGCCCCAAAGAAGAGGAGATTTATTGCCGGGTGACTAATCTCCCCGAATCTGAGCGTGAGCCCTGACACTTAGTCGCCCAGCGACAAATCGCCTCTTCTATGGGGCGACTAATCTCCCCGAATTGCCTCCCCGCCGGCTAGAAGAGGCGATTTGTC
This sequence comes from Xenopus laevis, assembly GCF_017654675.1. Lineage (NCBI taxonomy): Eukaryota > Metazoa > Chordata > Amphibia > Anura > Pipidae > Xenopus > Xenopus laevis. Next base: position 9,704,556 of record NC_054384.1, read on the forward strand.
GCCTGGCGACTAAGGGTCAGGGCACACACTCAGAATCGGGGAGATTAGTTGCCCGGTGACAAATCTCTTCTTCTTTGGGCGACTAATTTGCCCGGATTGCCTTCCACCGGCTAGAATGTAAATCGCCGACAGGATGGCACCAAAGTTTCCTCGTGAGGCAACTTCGGAAAACTAAGCACTCCGAGCGCCATCCCATCGGCGAGTTACATTCTAGATGGTGGGAGGCAATTCAGGGAGATTTGTCGCCGGGCAATTAATCTCCCCAAATCTGAGTGTGTGCCCTGACCCTTAGTGGCCTGGCAACAAACCGCCTCTTCTTCGGGCAACTAATCTCCCCGAACTGCCTCTCTGCCGGCTATAATCTAAATCGCCGGCAGGATGGCACTCGGAGCACTTCATTTTTCTGAAGAAGAGGCGATTTGTCACCAGACGACTAAGGGTCAGGGCACACGCTCAGATTCGGGGAGATTAATCGCCCGTCTACAAATCTCCTCTTCCTTGGGCGACTAATCTGCCCAAATTGCCTCCTGCCGGCTAGAATGTAAATTGCCGGTGAGATAGCATTCGGAGCGCTTCGTTTTCCAAAGTCACGGACGACTAAATTCCCCCAATCTTCTCGTCTGTCTCTGCCTAAGGGCCGTTCAGGTTTCTTTTTTTTTTTTTTTTCCTGCAGATCTTTGATATTAGGGGCCAAAACCTGCCCCTCATGTTGGCAGTGACGGGCAGATGAAACTGAAGCAAATTGGGCAGCGCCATTGTTTACCATTAGGTTAAAACCCCTTTTCTCAGCCTCAGCTTCCAGGTAATGGGTCTGCATTATACGTCAGTCATGTAGGGGGAAGAGGTGAGAAGTCTCATATACAGTGAGATGCTAATGGCAATGCCGGGGAGATGTCACTCGCTGTTAATGATTCACTTGCTGAAATGGTAAACAGACCCCTTTTCCATGGTAACCGGATGTCACATCTGCGCTAGGTACAAAAATAATGTACAAAAAAAAAAATTACTTTCTTTCTAAAATGAAAGAAAATATTTAATATTCATGGCACAATTTCATACATGTATAGGAACCTGTTATCCAGGATGCTCAAGAGCTGGGGCTTTCTGGATAACGGATCTTTCTGTAATTTGGATCTTCATACCTTAAGTCTACTAGAAAATCATATAAACATGAAATAAACCCAATAGGCTGGTTTTGCTTCCAATAAGGATTAATTATATCTTAGTTTGGATCAAGTACAAGCTACTGATTTATTATTATAGAGAAAAAGGAAATCATTTTTGTAAATTTAGGTTATTTGGATAAAATGGAGTCTATGGGAGACAGCCTTTCCAGCCTTTTCTGTATAATGGGTTTTCCGAATAATGTATTCCACACGTCTACACAAAAATGTACCAAAAAAAAAAAAAGAATTTTCTTTCTATAATTAAAGAATACATTTAATAATTATGGCACAATTTAATACATGTATGGCAACCTGTTATCTTGAATGCTCGGGACCTGGGGTTTTCTGGATTTGGATCTTCATGCCTTACGTCTACTAGAAAATCATATAAACATTAAATAAATCCAATAGGATTGTTTTGCCACCATTAAGGATTAATTAGATCTTAGACAAGGTACTGTTTTATTATTACAGAGAAAAAAAAGAAATTCCTTTTTAAAAACGACGATTATTTGGATAAAATGGAGTCTATGGGAGACGGCCTTCCTGTAATTCAGAGATTTTTGGATAATGGGTTTCCGAATAATGACAATACCTGTAATGTCATGGCCACATATATCCCTAAGTGCCAGGGGGATCTGGTTAATACCCTCTCTGCTTATTGTAAAAGTTCTTTTTTTTACCCACCCCATTAGCCTGCAGCCTTCAACATGACGCTGACCTATAAACTCGCTTGGACCCGCTACCCGAACCACAAGTACTTTATTCGCAACCTGATTCGCGATCCGCTGACCATCAAGAAACAGAAGTGCTGTCATTGTAAACCGGAAGTGACATCATTAGAAGTAGGCGTGATCAGAAAAAAAGGAGTAAAACTCGCTATTGAGAAGACCCGCAAACCGACCCGCGACCGGAGAACTGCCGACCCGCATCTATACCCGCTCCCAAAACTTCTACCTGCAACCCCAAGGTACCGCAGGTTTTTGCGGGTAACCCGCGGGTACCCGACCTGCTGCAGGACTCTACCCCCATCAGCCAGGAATTGGCAGCAATAGGAATCTCCCGGTCTCACCTGGACTGCATTGGTGTTGCCCATTGCCTCCCCTGCCTCTGGTTCCTAAGGGCTCACAGTCAAGACTGGCATTGACTCATTTCACATTCTAATAAGAAGGGCTGCCAGTAAAAGCACAGAATAGGGAGGGAAATACTTATTACAGATTCAGAAAGGGGATTTGTGCCAGAACACCTTGTGCTGGCAATGGGAAACCCTTGCTAGGCCTGCCAGGACATGATGGATTTAGTTCTTTATTACTAATAACACTTGTGACAGATATTCATAATATCTGTTCTATGTACTATTACATTTTCCAAATATTGTACCATACAGTATATATATGGCACAGTTACTCTTTCCTGTGGCCAATTCAGCTGTTTAAGCCATGGTGATGGGATAATGTAGCCAACAACACACACACACACTTGTTTTTGGAGTGTGGGAGGAAACAGAAGTACCTGGAAGAAATCCATGAAACCTCCTGGCTGGAATCGAACCTAAGACCTTCAGTCCTAGGTTTGATTCCAGCCAGGGCACTTTCTGCAAGCAGTTTGCATTTACATCTCATACCTTTGTGGGTTAATTCCAATTACAGTATTCCAGCTTGGCAAAGCATTTTGTACTTATTTCACAATTAGTAAATGGGAGAACATACAACTCAGATACAGATAGTGTCCTGGCTTGAATCGGCCCCTAGGGCTGGAATGGTACCTATGCAACCAGCCTACAGTATAAAATAGAAGCCTTTTTGTACTCTGCGTTGAATTCAGTGAAAACGTACATTCTGTTTATTTATCTTATAGTTGGATATTCCCTCCCCTTTAGCTATTTGGACACGTCTGTGAGGTCTAAAACCAAATATACTGTAGGAGAGTGGGAGCAGTATGTCGCACTGACATGATGAGACTGTGCTGACTTATGTCAAATACTCTACATGAGTGTTATTGGAGGAGTTCAATTGCACAAACACAGCTGCTGCTCGGGTGGAGGAGGGAGAGCAGCTAGCCACAACTGATAGCCAGGTCGGCCATTAGTATAAACACTGGGACATCCCATTAAACAATAAGCACTACCTCATATAATCACATGCCAGCAGCATTCCAAATTACAGGCCTTCCCTCCGACTGTTCGTTACATGTTCATAAACTTTTTATTACAGTTCAGTGTATAAAATACACGATTGCGACGGACTAATTTCTCTAACCGGTAATTTGGAAGGTTAAACAGAGATGGAGCAGTGGCAGGTCATGCTGTGGCTCAGATCTATGGCTTTTCATTTCACTCTAAAACTACCAGGGTTCCACTGGTATAAAGAGAAAATTAGACTTTGGAATAATTTGAAGAAAAAGGGGGACCTTGATAGGTCATGACACCCAAGACTTGATTTTTCAGGCAGAGCATCAGGGATCAAATTAATAACTTACTGGAAAGCTATGGGAATGGCTCCAAGTAGACCTACCCCAAGAAGACTGGCTTCTTCAGTATCCAACAGCTATTGTCCTTTCCTATAATATAATTTTGGGAAGGCTTGACCTGGCAAACAAGAGTGCTAGAGGATCTCCCGGTGGGCCCAAACCATATTGGGGACAATTCTCAGGGGGCCTATAACATTTAAATTTTTGTGAGATCCCATGAAGCTCCTCATAACTGACTTCAGTCTCCAAAAGCTATTGGCCTTCCCCATGACACATTCTGAGGAAAGATAAAACTGGCATGTAAGAGTACTAGAGGATCTCGCGGTGGGCCCAAACCCAAGTGGAGACAATTCCCAGGAGGTATAAAGCCTATAACATCTTTAATTTTTACTAGAGGGGAACCTGGATATCAGCTACTCTTTTTGGCTCTAGGAGGTCTGGTCAGACACTTCTGTGGGGATACAGGGTACGCTACTTTGAGTAAAACGCTTACTACTCTTAACAGTGAAAGAACCTTAAACATTTTAAAGCAATGTCTTCCAAAAGCAGACCAACGAAAAAACCTTAAACATTCTAAAGCAATGTCTTCCAAAAGCAGACCAACGAAAAAAACCTTAAACATTCTAAAGGAATGTCTTCCAAAGGCAGACCATGAAAGAACCTTAAACAACATTCTAAAGGAATATCTTCCAAAGGCAGACCAATGCTTTAGGCTAGGATATCCCACAGTTCCGCCTGCAGGTAAAGCAGATGGCTACTGTATCACCAGCCATGCACTTGGATGGCCAAGTCCTTATCTGTTTATTCACAGCCCAAATGATCACAACTACAGGAGGTCAAGAACAGCTGAGGCTTCTCTATGCCATGTACGCATTTACAAGGTACATCAAGAGATGCCATTTTCAATATTTTCAGATACACTACAATCTGATTACAGGACAGTTTGTGGAACCCAATTTCTGAGTTGACATACAAGCCTAGAGGGCAGGCAGGTGCCTGTGCTACATATAAGCCTTTGCAAGTGTATGAAGTTCAGGACTGTAGAGCTAAAGTTCAAGGCTGGTGGTCAAAAAGGTACCATAAATAAGACATAGACATATATACTAAATGTGTTTGACAACTGTCCTTTTTATCCAGATCCAGTGTCGGACTGGCCTACTGGGATACCAGGAAAAGTCCCGGTGGGCCCAGGTGTCAGTGGGACCTCATGCTGCTAAACATTTGGCCTATTACATGGTCATTCCCTATTTCTATAAGAACAAAGAGGCTAAATAGATGAAATAATAGATTATAGTATGTAAAGAAGAGACTAGGAGAATAGAGGTTGAGTGAGGAGATGAAGAATAATAATACTGAAAGTGGGCCCCTTCTCTAAAATTAATTGGTGGGCCCCTGCTCAAAGGTTTTTGGGTGGGCCCCTGGTGTCACAGTCCGACACTGTCCAGATCAAAGCCTTATAATAAAGTGAATAAAGGGGGTATTGGAAAGTGGGTGGGGCTACTGACAAAGCAGGGCAGGGTCAAACTGTTTTAGGTGGATTGGGAATATTAACAGGACCACGACTGGCAATCTTTGGGTTCTGGCAAGTGCCAAAGGGGCTGCTGTAAGGTCCAAAAGACTCTATTTAGTGGGCTGGTGGAGGATTATTTGGGCTACTGTGTACTTGAAATCCCTATTTTGACTCCCAGTCTAGTCCTGCAGTAGACACCTCCAACGCTACTGTTCTTTAATTTTCTTAGGAGGGGTAATGCAAACAGGGTATAATATTAAGGGCATGTCAAAGATGGCGGCTGGAGGACAAGGTTCTAAATACATACAGAACCTATGGGAACCATACTGTGCATTCATATGAAGGCCTTGAAGTATCGCAACACAATGGAACTGCAGCACGAAAAGAACAGAATTGCGTTTGAGAAATTATGAGCTGAAAATGCACTTGTTATATCATGCTTCCCAATAGAGAAGGGCGGCGTGAAACGCGTCTCATGAGAAATTCACATCTGCCGCTTTCTTATCTCTGCAAACAAATCTACAGGCTCCAAACAGGGATCTCGGTAATTGAGCTGCCAAGCGGCTGCTTCCTAATGAACAAATGTACTAAGGGGCTCAATAAGAAAGCGGCAATTAGTATTTTGTCCCCGTTGCTCATTTCCATTCGCTCTTTGCCTTCCTTGTCAAGTCGCACCGCATCTTGCTCTTTTCCATTATCCCGGGCTCTTGTGGGGGTGAAAATGTACAGCCTGTTCTTAGCCGATATTTTATGAAAGAGCCATTAAACTCGGTCCTCGGGGGAATTTTTATATTGCGAGCGGCGCTTGCTGGCGAATACTGAGCAGCTAGCAAATGAATGCGAGTCAGAGAGACGAGTTAGCTGGGCTAACCTCAACCTCGCTCTAGAAGGCCATCTGCATTCATCAAATTCATAGTTTCATTGCGCGTTAGCAGACAGGCGCATATTATCCAACCCAACGTAACCGAGCATTAGCCATATCGAATATAGAGGGGAAAAACACAAATGCCATTTCCCGGAGTAATGCCAGAAACCCAGACTGCATATACAGGTATGGGATCCACTATCCGGAAACCCGTTATCCACAAAGCTCAGAATTAGGGAAAGGCTGTCTCCCATGGATGCCCTTATAATCAAATAATCCATTTTTTTTTTTTTAAATAATTTCCTTTTTCTCTGTAATAATAAAACAGTAGCTTGTACCTGATCCCAACTAGGGATGTAGCGAACTGTTCGCCGGCGAACTTGTTCGCGCGAACTTCGACCGTTCGCGTCCACCGAATGTTCGCGAACGTCGCGCGACGTTCGCATTTTGAGTTCGCGTTCGATTCGAATACAAATCGTTCGACCATTCGAATTCCTTCGACCGCTAAAAATCGAACGATTTCCATTCGTTCGAACGATTGTAAGCATTCGATCGAATGAAAAGCATTCGATCGAATGCTTCGATCGTTCGATTCGAATGAAAATCGTTCGATCGAACGATTAAAATCCTTCGATCGTTCGAATCGAACGATTTTAGCGGGTGTTCGAAGTTCGCGAACACCAAATCGGCAGTTCGCTACATCCCTAATCCCAACTAAGATATAATTAATCTTTATTGGAAGCAAAACCAGCCTATTGGGTTTATGTAGGGGCCAATTCACTAAGGGTCGAATATCGAGGGTTAATTAACCCTCGATATTCGCCTAGGAATTAAAAATATCGTAGTCGAAGGATTTAGCGCAGCTAGTTCGATCGAACGATCGAAGGATAATTCCTTCGATCGAACTATAAAATCCTTCGAATCGAACGATTCGAAGGATTTTAATTCAACGATCGAAGGAATATCCTTCGATCAAAAAAAGTTAGCCAAGCCTATGGGGACCTTCCCCATAGGCTAACATTGACTTCGGTAGCTTTTAGATGGCGAACTAAGGGGTCGAAGTTTTTTTTAAAGAGACAGTACTTCGACTATCGAATGGTCGAACGATTTTTACTACGAATCCTTCGATTCAAAGTCGTAGTCGAAGGTCGAAGTAGCCCAAAAAAAGCTTTGAAATTCGAAGTTTTTTACCTTCGAATCCTTCACTCGAAGTTAGTGAATCGGCCCCTTAATGTTTACATGATTTTCTAGTAGACTTAAAGGGGTTGTTCACATACAGAGAGTGATTTGAGTTATTTAGCTTTTTATTCAGCAGCTCCTCAATTTGCATTATAAACAATCTGGTTGCTACTGGCCAAGTTACCTCAGCAACCATGCATTGTTTTGAATAAGAGACTGGAATACGATTAGGAGAGGAACTTACTAGAAAGATGAGCAATAATAATTAGCAACAACAATAACTATGTAGCTTTAAAGAGAATTCACTTCTTAGATGGGGTCAGCGACGCCCATTTGAAAGCTGGAAAAATTCAGGAAAAAAAAACGCAAATTATTATTAGGGATGCACCGAATCCAGGATTCGGCCTTTTTCAGGAGGATTCGGATTCGACCGAATTCTTCTGCCCGGCCATACCGAATACTAATTTGCATATGCAAATTAGGGGCGGGAGGAATATCTTGTGACTTTTTGTCACAAACCAATGAAGTAAAAAATGTTTTCCCCTTCCCACCCCTAATTTGCATATGCAAATTCGGATTTGGTTCGGTATTCGGCTGAATCTTTCGCAAAGGATTTGGGGGTTCGGCTGAATCCAAAATAGTGCATTCTGTGCATCCCTAATTATTATCAAACCATACAAAATAAACAATGAAAATCAAAGGAAATTTTGCTTAGAATTGGATGTTCTATTACATACTAAAAGTTTAATCGAAGGCGAACCATCCCTTTAAGGTATGAAGCTCCAAATTACGGAAAGATCTGTCATCCAGAAAACCCCAGGTCCCAAGCATTCTGGATAATAGGTCCCATACTCGTGTAGACAAAGATTAGGAGGTGGGTATTGAGTTTATTTTCCTTATAGACCTATTATCTATTGTTTCCTGTACCCAGGGCCCTATTTATCATACAGGCACCCGAGGGCCCATGCTTAGGGGGGCAGCTTTAGGGGGATGGTATGGTAAATACAATTTGTGGAGGGGGATATCAAACCACCTGATAATTGGAGCTCAATCTTATGGTTAGGGAGGAGGTAACTAGAGGATCTATATACAGCCCTGGGCAAGCGACCGAAATACAGCCCCGCCTGTCCCTTTAAAAAATAAACGTACATAGGCTGATGGGGTACGGGCTCTCTCCAACTGATTTATATAACATTACTGATACCTGCATGGACAGCTTTCCTTGATTACATTTTCCACCCATACACACTAAAGGGGCTGAACAGAAACCAAAGCTGGAACTGCCTGTCTAGTAACCATAGCAACCAACCGGCAGTTCGTTTTAACCCACAGCGCAGTTAAACGAGTGGGCCCGTGGCACAACATTCATAGCAGACATTACTGACAATTAAAGATAATTAGATCTCAAACTTCGGCCGATGCAGACGACTGTAAGAAGAGCAGATGTTTTTTTTTGCTGCGGGGAGTCAGAAAAGGGGAAAACTAATATGGAAACACAGGAGGGGGAGGTTAAATATAGAATAGAGGGGATGAAATCCTCCCCTTCAACTACATTTATCACTCTCCCTTATCCCTTCTTATCTCCCCAATTCTAATCACCTACTCCCTCTACTACATATTATTATTATTTTATTAACATGTATTTATATAGCGCCAACATATTGCGTAGCACTGTATATACATATAAACCGTATGTAGGGAGCACACGTGCCAGTTCCTTGCTCTTGGTACAGGTATAGGATTCCCTTATCCGGAAACCCGATATCCAGAAAGCTCCGAATTACGGATCTCCCATAGACTCCATTTTATCCAAATGATCCAAATTTTTAAAAATGATTTCCTTTTTCTGTGTAATAATAAAACAGTAGCTTGTCCTTGATCCCAACTAAGATATAATTAATCCTTATTGGGAGCAAAACCAGCCTATTGGGTTTATTTAATTCTTAAATGAATTTCTATTAGACTTAAGGCATGAAGACACAAATTATGGAAAGATCCGTTATTCTGGTCGCCAAACGAGCGGATCTTTGAGTCTATGGCCAGCTTAACACAAGATAACAGTTGCCTGGTAGATCTAAGAACAGCACTCAATAGTAAAATCCAGGTCCCACTGAGACATATTCAGTTACAATGAGTAGGAGAAACAACAGCCTATCAGAAAGCAGTTCCATCTTAAAGTGCTGGCTCTTTCTGAAAGCACATGACCAGGCAAAATTACCTGAGATGGCGCCAATATTACAAGAAAAGAAAAAAATACACTTGTTTTGTAAGGCATTAAATGTTATATTGCAGAGTGAATTATTTGCAGTGTAATTAAGGAATAAAAACGACATAATAAAAATCATGACAGAATCCCTTTAAGCATATAATTAGGGATCCAACAGAAAACTGCTGCCCTCTGCTATGTGACAGAGATCAACGTAGAGTTAAACTTATTCCCAAAGCTGCCCGGCGGCATACAGAATGTTCTGCCAGCGCCCACAGAGTTAAATAACTGGCAGCATTAGCAGAGTATCGCTTTCTTCCTGCGCCCAATTAGTGATGGGAAAGGAGACTTGTAGACTGTTCATTACTGGAATAGAGGAGATCTAAAAGCAAAATGTGCTCCTTTGGGCTTATTGTTTGGCAGTAAATGTGGTAGATTTGTCATGACACATGGGGAAGGGGTAGGTGGGTCTCGCAGCTAGAGAATGCCCGGCTGTCTGCTAAGAGGCGAGAAGGGAGCTTCAGCATTCCCACCATCCTTAGCAAAGGAAAAACAATAACCAATAAGAGATTTACAGACTATTATAGGGAACAGTTCTCAAGTCAAAATTGTTGCACCAATAGGCCCCACAATGTTAGTCCTGATACCAACAAAAAGTCAAAAACAATATCTGGAAGGCAAACTATCCCACAGCCATATGCTGATATTCTACATCATCCAGGACCCTCAAGGCACAGAAAGGGGATGATCTATCAAGCAAAGGTATAGAGATATGGTTATTCCTACAATGAATGCGCCAGTGCCACACCAAGTAGAACACCAAACGATAAAGCAAAAACATTTGGCACCCCCAAGTGCACCAAGCCTTTCCTTCTTCTTTAAGGCAGGGAATAAAAATGCAGCAAGGTAGGTGCAAATTAACAATAAAAATACAGATATTCAAATACTGAATCCAGATTTCATGTGCAATGCTCTCTTGATTGCGAGATTTCATAAGCAGCATTTTGACTGGCACTGCTTAACGCAAGCTTTCATGAGCAGTGTTCTTTATTAAAGGAGAAGGAAAGGCATTTTCTACTAAGTTAGGCTATCCCAATCATACTCCAAACTGTCCTGTTTTTTGCGGGACAGTTCTGATTTTGACAGCTCAACCCACAGTCCCGGATTGTTACTGAAATGTCCCGACTTTCTCTTTGATCTCCTGCACTGAACAGCCAGAAAAAAGATACAACGTTTCTAAAATGTAATTGGCTTTTGGCAGAGAGCCCAGAATACACGGCAGGTGCACTTAGATACTTTTGAAACAATTTAAGATCAGCAAAGAAACAATTGTAACAATTTAAGATAAGCAGGTCTCTTGGGGAAACTGTGAGTTGCAACTTAAAGGGCAATTCACCTTCATTAGCAAAACAGTAATAACATAAAAACCACAGAAATATGTTCAAACTTTCAAAAATCGCCACATTTTGTAACGAACATGGTAATTAGGGGGTGTGGCCACAAAAAATGGGCGCGCTCTGAGGGGCAAGTCTTTTTGCCCCTCTTTCTATTGCCCAAGTGATTATTTCTACTGACCCGACACCCAGGGCTGGTGCTCCTATCAGCAAAAAACTGCACCAGCACGGGGTTATTCCGGTGCCGTTTTCTCCTGATAGGAGCACTGGCCCGGGTGTCAGGTAAGTAGATACAATCACTTAGGGGTGCCTAACTTTTGGCACCCCCAAGTAAAAATGCCCTTTCTTCTCCTTTAAAACTCATGTTGTAAGCAGGGAACAAAATAAATGGTTCAATATAAAAAAAAATATTCAGGTATGGGACCTCTTATTCAGAATGCTCGGGACCAGGGGCTTTCTGGATAACGGATCTTTCTGTAATTTGGCTCTTCAGTCTACTAGAAAATCATGTAAACATTAAATAAACCCAATATGGTTATTAGCAACCAATAAGGATTAATTATATCTTAGTTGGGATCAAGTACAAGCTACTGGTTTATTATTACAAAAATTTGGATTATTTGGATAAAATGGAGTCTATGGGGGAAGGCCTTTCCATAATTCTGAGCTTTCTAGATAACGGGTTTCCAGATAACAGATCCCATACCTGTATATAAAAAACCTGTAAGCTTCTTACCAATGCAGGCCACTGGATGTGCTTGCCCTTTGATCCCTGAGACTGGCCGGGGTCTTTTCGCTTAGCCCAGACCAGCTGGTACTCCACAAAAAAGGCTGTAAAATCTTCATATACTTTCATCCACTCTCGTTTATCCCATTCCAGGTCATCAAATTCCACATACACCTGATAAAGAAAGGAAGAATACACAGGCATTAATACAAGGGATTTAGGTACATAGTATGATCAGAAAACTTGGACTAATTTTATCGACCTGAAAACTCGAATTCGATTTGAATTCGGCCAACACTCGATTCGAGTTTTTTCTCTGTGGGTTCTATTGGGCGTTTTCATATCCCCAAGATCCCTTCTTCCTTTTGAGTTACATCCCTGTAGCCTCATACAGTGCAATGAAAATCGACTCTGAAAAAAACTCGATTTTCAGGAAGGCTACAAACATCTTCAAATTGGTCACTTGACGTCTCCCATTGACTTATACATCAATTCGGCAGGTTTTTGGTGGCAAATAGTCTAAATCAAATTCTTAAAGGACCAGAGTATGATAAATCTCGAACATCTAATTTCTTTTAAAAAAAATTGAATCGAGTTTGGATGATTCCCTAGTCGAATTTGATAGCTTTGACCATAAAAAATTTCAAATTAGAATTTTCAATTCGACCCTTAATAAATCTGCCTCTTATTGCTATCGCTACATTTTATTACTCGTCTTTCTGTTCAGGCCTCTCCTATTCATATTCCGGCCTCTTATTTAAATCAATGCACGGTTGCTAGGGGGAATTAGACCCTAACAACCAGACTGCAAAAATTAATAAATGGAGAGCTGCTAAATAACTCAAAAACCATAAATGATAAAAAATGAAAACCAATTGCAAAGTGTTTCGGAATATCACTCTCTACATCAGGGATCTCCCACCTTTTGTACCCGTGAGCAACATTCAGAAGGAGTTGGGGAGCAACGCTAGCATAAAAAATGTTCTTGGGGTGCCAAATAAGGGCACTGATTGGCTGTTTGGTAGCCCCTATGTGGATTGTCAACCTACATTGAGGCTCTGTTCGGCAATGCACCTGGTTTTTATGCAACGAAAACTTGCCTCCAAGCCTGGAATTCAAAAAAACTGTATATACTTGAGTATAAGCCGAGTTTTTCAGCCCCCAAAATATGCTGAAAAACTCTACCTCGGCTTATACTTGGGACGGCTTATACTCGGGTATATATACGGAAATCACCTGCTTTGAGGCCACTGGGAGCAACATCCAAGGGGTTTAGGAGCAACATGATGGTCACGAGCTACTGGTTGGAGACCACTGCTCTACATCATAAGAAAAATTTATTTAAAGGTGAACAACCCATTTAAAGGGTAAATCATTTATTTCATGAGATAATATTAAAGTAGTAAAGAAAAAACAACAGGGAATGGCCGAGAGAAATCTACAGCATTAGAAGTAGGTTTCCTTTGGTATCATTTGTCTATAGCAAGGAGACTGAACACATTCGCTAGAGTCGAAGAGACAGGCCAAATGTCCCTCTGGGCACTGGCACTCAGAATAGCTGCTCTAAATATACAGTGTTTGCAAATCTCAGCTGTGAAGCTCTGCAGCAGAATGAAATACAAGCACTGAACCTCAATTATCACTGTAGTGTTACAAAGACAAACAAGCACATTTGCACAGCGCTAAAGGTACCAAAAGTTGGGCAGATGCAGCAGTGGGTATAAAGGAGATTTACTGCTTTAGGATTATAGAAGAACAGAAATATGGTGGTAAAAACAGCAACAGACCAATCTACATTGTCTACAACCCCTATATACGTCCACTTTGGTCACCCACAAACAGTCATTAAATTGTTTGGGCAATGGAAGGTGCAGCTACTACTGATAATGTCTATCACAAATGCCAGTGTTGGGATTTGATTGGTCCATAAGTATTAAGAGCCGTCTTTATTCTAGGTGAACCCCACCGCCCCCCACAAAATCTGAACTGGTGTCTAGGAAGCCATTGGTTGCACCCATATATAATAAACATTCTAAAACTGATATATGACAAATCTCCTCTTGTTTAGGGCGACTAATCTCCCCGAACTGCCTTCCCCTGTCTTTTCCGAAGTCGCCCGAAGTTTCCTCATGACGCAACTTCGGAAAATTAAGTGCTCCAACTGCCATCCTGCCGGCGACTCACATTCTAGCCGGCGGGAACGCAGTTTAGGGAGATTAGTCGCCCCGAAAGAAGAGGAGATTTGTCTCCAGGCGACTAATCTCCCTGAATCTGAGCGTGTCTCTGCCCTTAATATATTATAGAATGGCCAATGCTAAGCAACTTTTCAATTGGCCTTCGTTTTTTTCTTCTTCATCGTTTTTGAATTATTTGTCTCCTCTTCTGACTTTCCAGCTATCAAATGGGGACCACTGACCCCATCTAATAAAACAAATGTTCTGAAATTGTAATTGCTACTTTCTAATACTTTGTTTTCTAGTCAGGCCTCTACTAATCATATTACAGTCTCTTATTTAAATCAATGCATGGTTGCTAGGGTAATTAGGACCCTACCAACCAGATGGCAAACATTGCAAACTGGAGAGCTGCTGAATAAAAAGAGAAATAACTCAAAAAACACAATAAATTAAAAAAAAAAAAACAATTGAAAATGGTCTCAGAATATCGCTCTCTACATCATATTAAAAGTTAATTTAAAGGATAACTAAACCCTAAAAATTAATAGGGCTAAAAATGCCATATTTTATATACTGAACTTATTGGACGAGGCTAAAGTTTCAGCTTGTCAATAGCAGCAATGATCCAGGACTTCAAACTTGTCACAGAGGGTCACCATCTTGGAAAGTGTCTGTGACACTCACATGCTCAGTGGGCTCTGATTGGCTGTTGAGAAGCTAAGCTTAGGGCTCGTCACTAATTATCCAGCAGAAAATGAGCTTCCCTGGCTGTAATATAAGCTGATGCTACAGGTTTGCTGATTATTAAATTCTGATGCTAATTGCACTGGTTTCTGTGCTGCCATGTAGTAATTATCTGTATTAATTACTAATCAGCCTTATATTGTGACATTTCTATTCTATGTGTACTGTATATTGTGAGTGGGTCCCTAAGCTCAGTAAGTGACAGCAGCACAGAGCATGTGCAGTGAATCAGCAGAAAAGAAGATGGGGAGCTACTGGGGCATCTTTGGAGACACAGATCTTTACTGCTAAAGGGCTGTGGTTGCCTTGGGCTGGTACAGAAGCACAAAACATAGTGTACAACTTTTCTAGCTGCTTCTTTAGTTAGGCTTTCCTTGTACTTTAAAGGTGAACAGCCCCTTTAACAATACATTTAAACGGCTCTAAAAATACTAACAGCAGCACCGATACACCATCATTGCCCGAGCACGTTCATGTCTGGTTTGCTACATCAGTCTGACGTGGTAAAAAATAAATACAAAAAACTATTCTGATTTAAACAAAACAATGCAATAAAAACACAGACACTTTAGTGTCGCATTCCCTTCAGTGTGGCAGCTATTTTTTTTTTTCCTTGTCTGAATTTCTATTTTTATGACCATCTGTCTGCCTGTCAACAAACAAAATGACAACTGTCACTCGCATACTCTAAATGGCATTGGAAGTGAACATTTAATCCACAAAGATACGGCTCGGCTATTTGGCCGGTGGCCCAGCTGTGCTCCGAAGAAGCCCCCCCCCCCCCCCAGCAGGACCAAATGGCAATTTATCTCACACCTAAATGAGAAGTGTGCAGAGGGGATTGGGTTATTTTTTGGATAACCTTCAAAAATATTTGTGGTGGGATTTACGCCTATAACAAATTATGGTAATATTACCAAATTAAAAGCAATCAAATTATGGAGATGACACAGCGGTATTTATGGGATTTAGGAAGAGCTATGCCATGAAAAGAAAACTCCAGCAATACCCGATCACGTGCCATAATCTCTAATTGCTAGTTACGTTATACAATCTTGATGATGGGTTGCCCCAAGGAGGTGGTTCCCACACTGTAGTGATATCCGATGTGGAGGAGCCTGATTTAATGGCAGATAGAGAGTCATCTTGAAGGCCAGTGAGGGTGAAAACTGGGGAGAATTTCTATTTGTTCTCCTTGGTGAACCTGAGAGCCCAGTTTGAAGTCTAGTTAGGGTGAGATTTGGGGTTTATGTGTATTTGCTCTCCTAGATGTTCATTAAACTATAACTTGGGGTCACCAAACTTTTTTTTTTTATTTCCCCATGAGCAACATTCAGATGTAAAAAGAGTTGGGGAGCACATAAGCATAGATGATGCTCCTAGGTGATGGCAAATAAGAGCTGGGATTGGCCATTTGAGGAAAACGAGTTGGGGAGCAACAGCTAAGGGGTTGGGGAGCAACAGCTAAGGAGGGTTGGCGAGCAACATCTAAGGGGTTGAGGAGCAACATCTAAGGGGTTGAGGAGCAACATCTAAGGGGTTGAGGAGCAACATCTAAGGGGTTGAGGAGCAACATCTAAGGGGTTGAGGAGCAACATCTAAGGGGTTGAGGAGCAACATCTAAGGGGTTGGGGAGCAACATCTTAAGGGTTGGGGAGCAACATCTTAAGGGTTGGGGAGCAACATCTTAAGGGTTGGGGAGCAACATCTTAAGGGTTGGGGAGCAACATCTTAAGGGTTGGGGAGCAACATCTTAAGGGTTGGGGAGCAACATCTTAAGGGTTGGGGAGCAACATCTTAAGGGTTGGGGAGCAACATCTTAAGGGTTGGGGAGCAACATTTTAAGGGTTGGGGAGCAACATCTTACATCTAAGCGGTTGGGGAGAAACATCTAAGGGGTTGGGGAGCAACATCTAAGGGTTTGGGGCGCAACATCTAAGGGGTTGGGGAGAAACATCTAAGGAGTTGGGGAGCAACATCTATGGGGTTGGTTTGGGGAGCAACATCTAAGGGGTTGGGGAGCAACATCTAAGGGGTTGGGGAGCAACATCTAAGGGGTTGGGGAGCAACATGTTGCTCACGAGCCATTGGTTTGGAGATCACTGCTATCAGAAAGTCTGATGTTCTTCTTTATCTCTAACCTTGGGGTTCTACCTCCAAAAGAGGCTCTAACAGAAGAAGCCAGACAAAATGACTGCTTTAAGGCATGATGCAATTCTCATCAAGTCAGGTCACAATATGGAAGAAGAAGAAGCCTGCTTAACAATTCAAGGTCATTCATGCACTGTCCCTTAAACCTGCTGTCAGAGGAGTTAAATAATGTCTGTTCCAGCAGATTACCCCGAGCTCCATCAATCAAATGTGAGTGTTATGTGATGGCTTGTTCAAAGACTGCCCTTCAGTTTAGCTGTTAAGAACACGCCTGTTCAACTGAGGCCATACAGTCAACTCAGCACTTCTAAGGGTTTGCTGAGCATATCCCTTCCATTAGAATTCAGTCAGCAAAAATGGGCTTTTAATATAATTATCTAAGATCCTTTGGTTCTCTAGTATTTTCTTTAGACCAGAGGAATCCATCTGCAGAGATGTTTACGCTTTCACAAAACCACTTTTTCCGAGCCTTGACACCTGACATGGAGGTGTTATTTGGCAGTTTCACCCAAGGAGACTAGATCACCTGCTCTTGGGGTTAGTCTCAGACATACATTGTTGAGGTTATTTAAGGACACTGGATTAGAAGCTCTGATTTGAGACAACAAACCTGTCTGTTGAGCTTGTTAACACATGGGCAACATTGCGCTTCATGAAAACTCTTCCTTGTTGATATTTACACTGTCACATTACTCTCTTTTCCAACTCCTGACAATGACACGGGGTAGAAATACCTGTTAGTCTAGTTCTCTTGAGTGATTGCTTCTGCATATTTCCCAACACTGGCAACTGGAAAATTAGGAAATTGTGGGAGACGCCATCAATCCATGCCCAGTTACAGCCAGACATTGGCCAACTCAAACTACTTTCCAATGAACTCAATTCTTCTCTTGTCCATAAATCTGTTCCGTCGCTCTAAATTAGAACTCACTGTAGGCATGCGGATTCTAAAAGCTCAATAAGAGGGTAGGATGTTTGATTCTACAATATTGTTACCCCACTGCCTGCCGGAAGGCAAAAATAGTTCAAGACCTAAAAAACATCAGGAAGTAACACAAGGCCATTTAGTCCAATATATTACACTTACAGGTATAGGACTTGTTATCCAAAATGCTCCTGAGCCTGGGGTTTTCCAGATCACAGATCTTTCCGTAATTTGAATCTTCATACCTTAAAGGTGGCCATACACGGGCAGATAAAGCTGCTGATATCGGTCGTTTGGACCAATTTGACAGCTTATCTGCCCGTGTATGGGGGCTTTCGACGGGTCTTCCCGATCGATATCTGGCCACGATATCGATCGTGAAGGTTTGATTTTTAACCGACCCGTCGGAGCCCCTTGGCGCATCGTAATTCGATTGTTCGGCCAGCCGAACGATCGAATTACCCCCGATATAGCCGTGCCGTTAGTGGCATATCGGGGAAAGATCCGCTCGTCTGGCGATGTCGCCAAACGAGCGGATCTTTGAGTCTATGGCCACCTTAAGTCTACTAGAAAATTAAACATTAAATAAACCCAAAAGAACGGTTTTGCTTCCAATAAGGATTAATTATATCTTAGTTGGGATCAAGTACAAGCTACTGTTTTATTATTACACAGAAAAAGAAAATCATTTTGAAAAAGTATTGATTTATTTGATTATTTGGACAAAATGGAGTCTATGGGAGATGGACGTCTGTAATTTGGAGCTTTCTGGATAATAGGTTTACAGATAACAGATCCCATAGCTGTATATGCTTTTTTGCATATATATCCATGAAAACAATCTTAATAAACACAAATAAAAAAAAAAAAATATATATATATATATATATATACACACACATATATATATACATATATATATATATATACACATATATATATATATATATATATATATATAATTTACAATTTGTTATTGAAGCTG
Source organism: Xenopus laevis (assembly GCF_017654675.1). Classification (NCBI taxonomy): domain Eukaryota; kingdom Metazoa; phylum Chordata; class Amphibia; order Anura; family Pipidae; genus Xenopus; species Xenopus laevis. Next base: position 9,723,054 of record NC_054384.1, read on the forward strand.
CACTCACTTCCCTACTGATGACTCAGCATCTCTGCTTTAAACCCAATCCCATCTGCTAATTAACTACCCAGCGTTACTGTTCATGTCCCCTCGACCTCTAAGCAGAGATGTGAGCTTCAGGCAGCTACAAAAAGAGCTCATAGCACTTGTGCAAATAGATTCAATGAGAAATTCGGATAGTTAAAGGGATACTGTCCCGGAAAAGCGTGTTTTTCTCAAAATTCATCAGTTATTAGTGCCGGTCCAGCAGAATTCTGCACTGAAATCCATTTTTCAAAAGAGCAAACCGATTTTTTTCTATTTAATTTTGAAATCTGACATGGGGCTAGACATATTGTCAGTTTCCCAGCTGCCCCCAGTCATGTGACTTGTGCTCTGATAAACTTCAGTCACTCTTTACTGCTGTACTGCAAGTTGAAGTGATATCACCCCCTCCCTTTCCCCCCAGGAGCCTAATGGGAAGGTAACCAGATAGCAGCTCCCCAACACGACAGTCCTCTACTGGGCCGCCGAACAATTAACGAGGAACGCCGAATCGGACGCCGGCGTGCCCAGATTGGACACCGACCCCTCCCTGACCCCCTCCTAGTCTTTTTGAATTAGAATTTCGAACTTTTTCAAATTTGGAATTCAACCCTTGATAAATATGCCCCTATGTGTGTTATTGACAGTGTGGCAATGTCGGAACTGGAACTGTTTCCATGGAGAGGTTACTTTTGGTCCGGCAGTCACGATCTGGCAACTTTCACCGAGAAAATCTGCCACCAACCCCACTCTTTGACCAAGCTGACATCTTATTTGACAATATGGGGCCACCCTGACCCCTCTGATAGTCGTCAACTATTAATCAATCAAAAACAAAATCTTGGGAAAATGAAAGAGCCTCTAACGCTCTATTCTGCATCAAACAGAAAATATAAATCTTACTTATTTCAATCTCATTTAAAAGATTATGGCCCTATTTCATAATTAATAACTTGCCTGCACGGAAGGCTTCCATACATCTGTTTCTGGATTTATATTCTCATGTATTGATCACTATGGAAATTCAGAGACCCGGTGACCTCCCCATCTATTGCAGGTCTTATCCGAGCCGCAGACAGCGAGACGCTCATGAATATTAATACTGAAGCAATTTCAGCTTAGATGGGCGATTTCTGATTCTTGGGACTTCAGAAATTATACATCGGGTTTCAACATATAAGAGCCTTCTCACGGCCAATGTTAAAATGAAGGGATCAAGAATTAGATTTATCTGTAGGGGGTACAAGTGGGGCAGACTGGGGTATGGGGTTCCTAACAGGTTGAGGGGCACAGAGCTAGCAATTCATTGATGATCCCCCATGCTGTTGGAATGGTACAGACCATTCTGCAATCAGTGAAAGGGCCCCACGGTCCTTCTCATACAGAGTGGGAGGTTCTGCTGTGGACCTGTGGTTCCCATTACCGTGCCCAGTGGTGCACAGGGGTGCATTTATATTCCAGTTTGATAAGATTCTTTAATATGTCACTTAGTTTATATCAAATTATCTGCTGACTTAAAGGGGAAGTAAAGTCTAAAAATAGAATAAGGCTAGAAATGCTGTATTTTGTATACTAAACATGAACTTACTGCACCACAAGCCTAATCAAACAAATGATTTATTCTTTCAAAGTTGGCCAAAGGGGGTCAACATCTTGTAACTTTGTTATACATCTTTGCAAGACCAAGACTGTGCACATGCTCAGTGTGGTCTGGGCTGCTTAGGGATTGTCATAAATTACCAAAACAGCACAAGTCAAATAATATCTGCCAGAAGCAGATACAGTAAGACTGATTAATAATCAGAATATACAGACTGTACTGGGTCCTGTGTTGTCATGTAATCTAATGTGGATTTTATAGTTTTTGAATTGTTTAATACAAACTTTCTCCAACTCTGCAGAACCAGTGGCTGAAACAAAATAATCCTCCAAATAGAATCCCAGTTTATCCGTTTAAATCTGGCTCCATGATCTTTGTCCCTGCCGCTGGAGTTGGAAACAGTAGGGGGTGTAAAGGCAAAAATAAAATCCAAAACAAATCTCTACACAGTCGCCGACTGCTCTGCAGGGAAACAAACAAAGCTGCTTGAGTTCTGCATGGCTGGGAAGTAAGGCGGGGGCTCCCCCTGCTGTTCATAAGTATGATTGTTTCCCTGCTCAGCAGTTAGGGACCGTCTGACAATTCCTATCCACAGCAGTAAATAAAGGGAGTATTTCAGGTTTCTTATAAAAACGGTACACATTTTTTAATTAAAATATATTTATTTTGGTACAGACCATTCTGCAATCAGTGAAAGGGCCCCACGGTCCTTCTCATACAGAGTGGGAGGTTCTGCTGTGGACCTGTGGTTCCCATTACCGTGCCCAGTGGTGCACAGGGGTGCATTTATATTCCAGTTTGATAAGATTCTTTAATATGTCACTTAGTTTATATCAAATTATCTGCTGACTTAAAGGGGAAGTAAAGTCTAAAAATAGAATAAGGCTAGAAATGCTGTATTTTGTATACTAAACATGAACTTACTGCACCACAAGCCTAATCAAACAAATGATTTATTCTTTCAAAGTTGGCCAAAGGGGGTCAACATCTTGTAACTTTGTTATACATCTTTGCAAGACCAAGACTGTGCACATGCTCAGTGTGGTCTGGGCTGCTTAGGGATTGTCATAAATTACCAAAACAGCACAAGTCAAATAATATCTGCCAGAAGCAGATACAGTAAGACTGATTAATAATCAGAATATACAGACTGTACTGGGTCCTGTGTTGTCATGTAATCTAATGTGGATTTTATAGTTTTTGTATTGTTTAATACAAACTTTCTCCAACTCTGCAGAACCAGTGGCTGAAACAAAATAATCCTCCAAATAGAATCCCAGTTTATCCGTTTAAATCTGGCTCCATGATCTTTGTCCCTGCCGCTGGAGTTGGAAACAGTAGGGGGTGTAAAGGCAAAAATAAAATCCAAAACAAATCTCTACACAGTCGCCGACTGCTCTGCAGGGAAACAAACAAAGCTGCTTGAGTTCTGCATGGCTGGGAAGTAAGGCGGGGGCTCCCCCTGCTGTTCATAAGTATGATTGTTTCCCTGCTCAGCAGTTAGGGACCGTCTGACAATTCCTATCCACAGCAGTAAATAAAGGGAGTATTTCAGGTTTCTTATAAAAACGGTACACATTTTTTAATTAAAATATATTGGAGATAGGTTTCTTTTCATTAAACAAAGTAAAAATGGGATTTTGTTTTTTTGCCTTTACATGCCCTTTAAAAATTTATTTTGGGACTAAAGTTTTCCTTTAATGGGATATTTACACTCCTGGTCCTCCCTGCAACCGCAGGGTCTGCTTCCTCCCTAATTACACCCCTTGCATCTGACTGCCAAGGACCGAAACAAGCAGATGGAGGTATGTTCATTAAGGCCGTATCTGTGTATAAGCATCACACGAATCCCACAAGATTTACATATTATCTAATGAGAGTGCTGTTTGTACAGAGCATTCCTTTCCCTTTATTTGCCATGAAACCGTCTGATTTTTTTTCCCCCTGGAGAGGCATCAGAGACAACTACAGAACATTTCATATAATTAGTTGTTGCTGTTCTGCAGCTGTCTGTGAAGGCTGCCCAATGGAGACAAGCAATATGGCACCACCCACTCATACATATAAAAGCAAATAGGCTTCCACGGACTCTTCCATGCACACAATGGAACATATACCCTGTTGTTAAACGTATGAGCAACGGAATACAATATCTACAGGATACACGGACGGAAGGTTCCAGGTGCTGTTTTTCCTACTAGGAGTATGAAGCTAAGATAAGAATGGAGACGATGTGAATTTAAAGGAGACATTTTGTGTAAAAAAAATTAGGGATGCCCTGAATCCAGGATTCGAATTTGCATAAGCAAATTGGGGGTGGGGAGGGAAATAGCGTGAGTTTTTGTCACAAAACAAGGAAGTAAAAAATATTTAACCCTTCCCACCCCTAATTTGCATATACAAATTAGGATTCGTTTCGGTATTCAACAGAATCTTCCGCAAAGGATTCGGGGGTTCCGTTCGGCCGAATACAAGACGGGGGATTCGGTGCATCCCTAAAAAAAATAAGAACATACCAGTGCGTTATACTCATTTAGATATAGAAGAATAGTGTTTGTCTGATTTATTGAATATTTCTGCAAAAACCCTAATAATCCCTCTTTTCCCTTCCTGCTCCCTGAATTCCCAGGCTGTGCAGGGGAGCCGGCAGCACTCAGCTCTGTAGATCCATTCAGCAGCTAGCAGGACCTGATAGGGAACTGAAGCCTGTCTTTGCTTGTGTGACTGCAGGGCTGTGATTGGCTGTCCCCTTCCCACTGTGCTTCTGGCAGGGACCGTTAAGACACGCCCACCCCTCATTTGAAACAGGAACCAGTGACATCTATAGGGAGCTCTAATAAAGGGGCTCTTTTTAAAGATAATATTAATTTTTAGCTCCATGTAAATGTAACACCATACAGTATATTACTCATAATTGCCTACAAAATTAGTTGTTTTTTTAATTTATCCTATGTGTCTCCTTTAAGAGGAAATATCCAGGCATCTCGGGGGTTAATAAGCATAATTCCTGATAGCGACACCAAAATAAAGTGGTAGAAACGAGGCAAACAGTGCTAATCTGTTCCCTGGGATCATGTAGGATCACGTTAGGATAATATATGAACAAAGCCGGCTCTGTCTAGCGGGAGTGCTCTGAGCTTTACTACGTTACCTTCTATACCTGGCAGCAGGGGTGATACATAACAAGCGCCTCTATTCACAGGCTGCCCGCGGGCACCATTATGCACTATATACTCTACTAGACGGTGGCACAGCCTTCGCGGGAAATTGAGAAACACTTGGTTTCCTACTGGCACTTCCTATTTACCCTCTGAGACTTCCCTTTTGATACTGCCGAAATTCATGTGTGCCTTGTCTCCAAACAAGGGGATGGGAATAAACTGTAAATGTTGCACAAGCACAGGGCGGGCTTTGTAGGACCCTGTTACAGTTATTAGTAGGGATGCACGGAATCCAGGATTCAGTTTGGGATTCGGCCTTTGGGGCATCCCTAGTTAGTAGCCTCCCGTCTGGTATTGAACTATAATTCCCAGCAACCCCCTCAACAGAGAAAACTAAGGCTAATCATAAGCCCACATATATAATATTATATAATGTATTACTTCATATCTCCCAACTGTTCTGTTCTTTGAGGGACAGTCCCAAATTTGACAGCTCAACCCGCAGTCCCGGATTCATACTGAAATGTCCCGACTTTCACTTTGATCTTCTACACTGAACAGCCACAGAATATGTGGCAGGTGCACTTAGATATATTTGTAAGATAAGCATGTTTATAGGAAAATCTAAATAACTTGCTGTATATATCCTACTCTTGGCCCAAGCATGGTCAGCCTTTGTGTATACCATCAATTTAAAGGTACAGTAACATCAAAAAATTATTTAAAGTAATATAAATATAATGCAGTGTTGCCCTGCACTGGTAAAACTGCTGTATTTGCTTCAGAAACCCTACTATAGTTTATATAAACAAGCTGCTGTGTAGCCGTGGGGGCAGCCATTCAAGCACAGGATACACAGTAGATAACAGATAAGTAATACTATAGTTTATATAAACAAGCTGCTGTGTAGCCATGGGGGCAGCCATTCAAGCACAGGATACACAGTAGATAACAGATAAGTAATACTATAGTTTATATAAACAAGCTGCTGTGTAGCCATGGGGGCAGCCATTCAAGCACAGGATACACAGTAGATAACAGATAAGTACTACTATAGTTTATATAAACATGCTGCTGTGTAGCCATGGGGGCAGCCATTCAAGCACAGGATACACAGTAGATAACAGATAAGTACTACTATAGTTTATATAAACAAGCTGCTGTGTAGCCATGGGGGCAGCCATTCAAGCACAGGATACACAGTAGATAACAGATAAGTACTACTATAGTTTATATAAACAAGCTGCTGTGTAGCCATGGGGGCAGCCATTCAAGCACAGGATACACAGTAGATAACAGATAAGTACTACTATAGTTTATATAAACAAGCTGCTGTGTAGCCATGGGGGCAGCCATTCAAGCACAGGATACACAGTAGATAACAGATAAGTACTACTATAGTTTATCTGTTATCCACTGTGTATCTTGTGCTTGAATAGCTGCCCCCATGGCTACACAGCAGCTTGTTTATATAAACTATAGTAGTGTTTCTAAAGCAAACAGCAGTTTTACCAGTGCAGGGCAACAGTAGATTATATTTTCATTACTTTAAAACACTTTAATTTTTTGGTGTTACTGTTCCTTTAAATGGATAACAGACACACATATATATATATATATATATATATATATATATACATACATATAGATGCTTTAAACACAGCACAGTCTATAAATGTATCAGTGCACATGGGAGCGGCCATGTTTCCCTTTACAGCACAATATGAGCACATAGACTGTACAATACGAGGTACAGAGTGCGCTGAACATTCCGGTGACTGTGGAACTCTGTCCCCCCTTCTGCACGGCAAAAACAAACACACGCATGTTCCGTGTACATTCAGTTCCATTTCCTGCTCTCGGGTCACTGATGCCACTTTTGCCTGGCAACCGACCCGAGCCTGCAACATCGGGCCTGGGCTCTGCGGTTGCTAAGCAACTGGAGACCCGTAATGCTGCAGTCGTATTGAAATGGCACAGCGGGGAGATGGGATTAACTGTGCTGGAAATACGGTGTTGTGTAGAAACAAGGAAAGAGCAGAAATAATTCCTTCCGGGCAGTCAGAGAGAGAGAGGGACAAGAGGGGGGTTGGACAAGGTCCCCCAATTTTAAAAAAGGCATCTGTCAAAAATCTGTGTGCAACAACTAACATGTTCAGGGCCCGGGGCCACATTATCATGAATTTGCTCCAGACTCACATACAGTAGAACCCCCATTTTAAGTTTTTCAGGGGACCAGAAAAAAAATCCAGGAAAATGTCAAATCAGGGAAATCTATTATTTTGGGACCACAAAACAACAATGTAAAATGAAGGAAAACCTAAAACCAGGGGATGTAAAATTGAGGTATTACTGGGTGCACGTGCCAGGAATCTTGTACAAGAAGGCACCTCTCTTGCCTAAAACCATCCTCTGTATCTGCCATTACTTCAATTGCTTTATGCAGAGATTTATGGATGACCCTCTCTCACGACTTTGTTAAACTGGTCACCAGGAATCACAGGCTCCATACTACTAAGTTAATTAGGTCCTCCAGTTATTGACCTGTTGGTCACTTGGTCCCCTGGTCAAAGGACCATGCCAACTAGAACAACCAAGTCACCGATCCACACCCAATCATACTGAAACCTCTCTAATGATCTACCCATGCACGGCCACGCATGCCCACCCTTCCTTTGGGCCCACAAATCACTTTTATACCTCTTAAGACCTCCTGCAGTACCACCAATAACCCACTGAAAGCAGCCCTGTTGGACATGGACCACTCATTTGGCAAAATGGCAGGTCTAAAGGTGGCCATAGATGCACAGATAATATTGTATGAAACTAATTTTCGTACGATATTCAGTGTGTGCATGGTGGGAAAATTGTCGATCGATATCGGCAGAAGACTTGAATATCAGTCGGCTCATTGATCGGTGGGGGGGAAAATTTTGATCTGGTGCCTTTGAAGGGACCCAAACATCGGCCATTGTTAGTGCTGAATCGTCAGATACAGGTAGAATGTATATCTGACGATTCAGCTCTACACGTGTGTATTGAAACGAACAATCTTCCTTGGAAATATCTTTTTCAAGAAAGATCGTAATTGTTACGTCTATGGCCACCTTATAAAGCCAAACCAGACTTTTTTTTTTTTCTGACCACAATCCTGCACCATTATATGGAGAGGACCACATAGATGGACATTTGCGGTCTTCATCTTTCCACATTACTGGACTAGGCTGTTTGGGGTCCACCAAGGGACATCAATCAAGGTTCCACCACTAATCAGTCACAAACCCACCATGTACCTCCTCTTGAGGCCACCGCTACTCCAGGCTTGTGCAGGTGGTTGGATTTCTCCAGATGGCTTGCAAGCCAAGTCAATATCTTGGTGAATGACTACCAGACATTGACATTCTTGAGGCCCCATACACAAGCCAATAAGCTGCTGACCACAAGTGACCGAGCCGGCGCCCAGCAAATGGCCAGGACTAGACTTCCATATCAAAGCTGAATTAAATATAAATGTTCCTGGGGCCATTGTAGAAGGATTCTAAGGGAAGCAAAAAGAGAAAGGACTTTTAGATGACATTTGGAGCCTCACATGTGGGATAGTTACGTTATGAATTTCTGGCTTGGGAGCGATTAAAACTGGGGGAATTCTTAGATGTGGTTGCTAAGCAACAGACACCCTGTCAGTTCTCCATTTGTAGCCCCACAACAGATGTCGGCAATGGAGGAGAATAATAATAATAATAGGCCTGATTCTGTAAGTGTTGAACAGCAGGCGCAGGAAGGGAACTTGTCGAAAGACACATTTGCATTGTGGAAATAGGGCAGACAACAATCCGTGATCTCCCTCTCAGCTGCTGTTGTCAATTGCAGTTAAACAGACGCCGGGTGCTACACCCATGCCCCCCCCCCCGTCCTCAGAAAAGCCCTTTCACTTGTTAAGTACAGTATATGACGTATAGTGAGAGATGTCCATGCACTTTAGCCAAGTCACGCTATTCTCTAGCCTTTGTGTAACGCCCGACCCACAACAATGGCTTGTTTGTTCCTGTGGCAACAGATCTGCCTCCCTGACCCTCTGGTGGCACGTGATTGGGCGGGAGGGTGAGGCCATGCGCATAAAACAGCCAATCACCCTTGGCTACTGCCGATAGGGATGCACCGAATCCGCTATTTGGGATTCAGCCGAATCCCCGAATCCTTTGTGGAAGATTCAGCCGAATACCGAACCAAATCTTAATTTGCATATGCAAATTAGAGGCAGGAAAGGAAAAAGTGGGAAAAGAATACTTTACTTCCTTGTTTGAGACAAAAAGCCTTCCCACACCTAATTTACATATGCAAATTAGGATTTGGATGCGGTTCGTTCAGCCAAATCCGAATCCTGCAGAAAAAGGCAGTATCCTGGATTCGGGGCATCCCTACAAATATCTAGTTTCTGCACTGAATAAATCTACTATTTAATTGTTGATACAAAGACAGAAGTGCTTGTAGCGGCCCTGCTCAAAGTGGGGTACCAAAGGGCAGAAGGCAGTTGTCAATAATGATGCACCGAATCCAGGATTTGGCTGAACCGATTCCTAATTTGCATAAGCAAATTAGGGGCAGGGAGGGAAATCGCATGACTTTTTGTCACAAAACATGGAAATAAAAACTGTTTTCCCCTTTCCACTCCTAATTTGCATATGCAAATTCAGATTCGGTTCTGTATTCGGTCGAATCTTTTGCGAAGGATTCGGCCGAATCCAAAATAGTGGATGCGGTGCATCCCTAGTTGGCAATGACTATATTATAATTAGGCAACATAGTTGCCCAATCCATAGCCTTTCAGTTATCCAGAACTCCGGACCTGGGGCTTCTCCAGATAACAGATCTTTCTGTAATTTGGATCTTCATACCTTAAGTCTACTAGAAATTCATGTAAATATTAAATAAACCCAATAGGCTGGTTTTGCCTCCAATAAGGATTAATTATATCTTAGTTGGGATCAAGTACAAGCTACTGTTTTATCATTACACGGAAAAAGGGAATCATTTTTAAAAATATGGATTATTTTATTTTAATGGAATCTATGAGAGACTGCCTTTCCATAATTCGGAACTAATTGGATCATACCTGTGTTTTACCTAATAAACAACAAACACACACGGTGCTTCCAGCCTCCCTATAATGCAATTTAAGGCTGTTTATCTGATGAGAGGTCTCCCTATAGCACTTAGGCAGAACCGCTCCATGAAGTGCTGTGTGATTTATCGCTGTCGTTGTAAATATGTTTTATTTTTCCCCGGGTTTGCACTGAAAATGAAGCTGCCAAACGGAATGGCCATTAGCTCATAAATCTCGCCGGCATTTCTGCGCTTTGGCAACAGTCTTTTAGACGTAGGCTTTTAATCGTTATAATGCATTAACAGTATTGGAGTGGTCCCTGCAGCGGCCATCTCATCCAAATATGCAACAGAAAAACCATGGCAACAAAACAAATGCGGCTAAGGCCATTAACAGCCGAAAATACACAGCAGTAATTGTATCCGGAACGTTTTCCCTGTAACTTTCCTGAATAAATGTACATGCAGTGAGCATTGTGCTGTACTTGTTATTAACCAATGCATCTGTGATATTCAGTGCAAAGCTACCAGTTATACACAGTCAGAACTGGCATGATACAACCGTCTGCATAGCTATAACCATCCAACCGGGGCTCTTGGAGTTACAATTACTATGATAGGCTAAAAGAACAATACTGCACATTATACTTTAGGGTTCTGTATCATTCCAAGACCACCACAGCCCTTTAGCAGCGAAGACCTGTGCCCCAAAGATGCCCCCAGTAGCTCCCTATCATTTTGTATATATAAAATATAAAAAGTAACAATGCAAAGTCTATTTGGTAATTAAACCATACTTACACTGCATGGCAGCATAGAAACCAGTGCATTCTGCATCAGAATTAATCAGCTGTCAGATGAATATAATGTGCTACCAATATGTGGCTGGCCACCCGACCTCCCACCACCCGTGCCCGCCCGAGACTAACTTCTGAGTTCCTTTTATAGACCCGCACGGCCGATGATGTCACAAAAGGGGCGGGGTTAGCAGGTGCAGCGTCTATAAAAGAAGAACCCAGAAGTCAGAAGCTGCCATTTGACGGTGGCGGGCAGGGAGAGCAGGAGAAGAGCTCAACCCGCACCTGATTGCCACCCGCAGAGAAGAGTGCGAAGGTCGGCCCCAACCAGCCCGAACCGCATGGGCACATCATTTCTGATGGCCCCTTAGCTTCTCAGCAGCCGCCCAGAGCACACTGAGCATGTGCAGTGCCGCTGAGTTGGTACAGTAAGTTCGCTATATAAAATACAGCCTTTCCAGCCAGAATATTTTATAGGCTACACTTGTCCTTTAATCATGTGGTCAAAATATTTTCACTAACATCTTGTATTAAAGTATGGGATCCGTTATCCGGAAAGAACTCCGTATTACGGAAAGGCAGTCTCCCATAGACTCCATTTTATCCAAATAATCCAAATTTTAAAAAATGATTTCCTTTTTCTCTGTAATAATAAAACAGTCGCTTGTACTTGATCCCAACTAAGATATAATTAATCCTTATTGGAGGCAAAACCAGCCTATTGGGTTTATTTCATGTTTACATGATTTTCTAGTAGGCTTAAGGTATGAAGATTACGGAAAGATCTGCTATCTGGAAAGCCCCAGGTCTTGAACATTCTGGATAACAGGTCCCATACCTGTAGTTTATTTAAAAAACACTTTATGCTTGCTTGGGTGGCAGTTTCCAGCTCCTCTAAAGGCCATATCTATTACTTGTTTTTATTGAATTTTTTTTATCACATAATAAAGTATGTTTCCATTAGGCAGTTTCGTACATAGTGATAATAATGAGAACAAGTTCTCAACATTTTTCAGCAATATAAATTAACAGTATGAAACTTCAGCTCAAAATTTAGTATAAGACCTCATGTAGGGTTTAATGGGTATGTAGCCAATAAAAATAACCCTTTTTAACTCTATAGCAGGGAATAAAAATAATTTTTTAGGCTGATAAGTGTCAGTACTGGTGCTGCCGTATTCAAGTTAATGGGAGTACGTGATTTTTGGCTGTATAGTAATGTATGGCAGAGATAAGCACACGGAGCAGAACAAACAAACCAATGACATTTTAATAAACATAAGGGCATGTTTAATGGGATGAAGAACATCGCTGTTAAATAAATGCAATTATTAAAGGGAAAGTAGCCTTTTTTACTCACCCTAATAACAACATGGCCAGGTATAGGAACAGGCCTCTGAATCCAAGCACTGCATCGGTTAAGCTTTAATGTGTACGTGCCGCTTCCGCAAGTAAATGCCCAATGAATAGCGGCTGCCAGCGTGGTGCCATTAGAGCGAGGCAGTCAGAGCAAACAGAGGCGCAGAGTGATGGGAAAATAGGTTATTTTCTTTCACATGCCGGTTACTCAGCAATCAGCCGCTCTGCGTATTTGCAGCAAAATGATTGGTGTCGGCTACATAATCACAGGTCTCGAGCTGCCCTACATTTCCACTGAGCCATAACACTGCCGCTTGTATGAGAATTTCTATGCCTAGCGCCAGCACCACTGCGGCCTTTAACCTACTGGGGCCACTGGAACACGATAATAATCATCGGCATCCTTTATTCATATAACTATGCCATATTCCTCAGCAATAATGTTAAAGGAATTGTTCAGAATAAAATAAAAACTGGGAAAATAGATGTGCAAAATAAAACATGTTTCTAATATAGTTAGTTAGGCAAAAATGTAATGTATAAAGGCTGGAGTGACTGGATGTGTAACATAATAGCCAGAACACTACTTCCTGCTTTTCAGCTCTCTTGCTTTACACTGTTTAGTTACCAGGCAGTAACCAATCAGTGACTTGAGGGGGGACCACATGGGACATAACTGTCGCTTTTAAATCAAGAGCTGAATGCTGAGGATCAATTGCAAACTCACTGAACAGTTATGTCCCATGTGGCCCCCCTTATAGTCACTGACTAACTCAGAGTTAGAGAGCTGAAAAGCAGGAAGTAGTGTTCTGGCTATTATGTTACACATCCACTCACTCCAGCCTTTATACATATTTTTGGCTAACTAACTATATTAGAATTTTTTTTTTATTTTGCCTGATAATGCTTTCAACAGCAATTACATTGACAAATAAAACCACAATATGAAATTGTGGATATTGGAATGATGCTACGGATTATATTTTCTAAAAGGAACAGTTGAGTTCAACATAAAATAAAAACTTGGTAAATAAAGAGGCTGTGCAAAATAAAAAATGTTTCTAATATAGTTAATTAGCCAAAAATGTAATGTATAAAGGCTTGAGTGACTGGATGTGTAACCTAATAGCCAGAACACTACTTCCTGCTTTGCAGCTCGCTTGGTTGCCACTGATTGGCTACCAGGCAGTAACCAATCAGTGACTTGAGGGGGGGCCACATGGGTCATAACTGTTGCTTTTGAATCTGAGCTGAATGCTGAGGATCAATTACAAACTCACTGAACAGTTATGTCCCATGTGGCCCTCCTTAAAGTCACTGATTAACTCAGAGTTAGAGAGCTGAAAAGCAGGAAGTAGTGTTCTGGCAATTATGTTAGACATCCAGTCACTCCAGCCTTTATACATTACATTTTTGGCTAACTAACTATATTAGATACATTTTTTATTTTGCACAGCCTATTTACCCATTTACCTGTATTTTTCGGTCCTTGAAACCTTAAACTGAAACCCACTGACACGAAAACAGAGTTGGCCAATGAACATTTTTGGACAGTGGGCAGAAACCCATAAAAACAAGAGGAGAGCATACAAGCTCCAGGCGTGCTGTGATCTGGTCAGAAATGAACCCACGCACCCAGGACTGGGAAGAAGCAAAATTAACCGCTATTCTACATCCTGACTACTGTATTGGGCCAAGCACTGAACAAAAATAGAAAAGGAAAATGCCTTTCTGTCCTGCCCTTTCAATCAAGTTGAGCAGGTCAGCAACTCCCGGCAACCACGGAGCAGATATATCAGTAGTTTTCATTCCATAACTTGACCTACTGACAATCTTCACTCTATCTTCTGAACTTTTATTCCAACCACTGACTGGTTGCTAGGACAAGTGTGGCCATAGCAACAGGAAACAAAGAAATAAATATCAAGATCAGTTGCAGATTTCCTTAAGATGGCCATATACCTAAAGATCTACTTGTTTGGCGAGGTCCACACTGAGTATGGTGATATTGGGCTGGTCCAAAAGGATCAAAACAATAGTAAATGAAGGCCAACTGGTTAGTACCACATAAACAAGTCAACACGGTCCTCCCACGGTGGAATATTTAAACCTGCCATATAGACAACTGGACAATTTGGTCGGGCAGGCCCCATACAAAGGCCTGGAAGGTCCAAATGAGTCGGGGGCTTTTGTCTGCCCATGTATGGCCACCTTTAGAATATTATACTCCAAACATCACCCTATAGTTTCCCTAATGCTTAACATTCCCTTTAAAAGGGTTGTTCCCCTTTAAAATTAACTATGACGTAGAGAGGGATATTCTGAGGCAGTTTGCAATTGGTTTTCATTTTTTATTATTTGTGGTTTTTGACTTCTTCAGCAGCTCTCCAGTTTGCGATTGCGGCAGTCTAGTTGCCAGGGTCCACATTACCCTAGCAACCATGCATTGATTTGAATAAGAGACTGGAACAGGAGAGGCCTGAGTTGAGTAATAAAAAGTAGCAATAAAAATAAACGTCTAGCCTTACAGAGCATTCGTTTTTTAGATGGGGTCAGTGACCCCCATTTGGAAGCTGGGAAGTTAGAAGGTGGTGAATAACTGAATTACTATAAAAAAAGAAGGCCAGTTGAAAAGTTGCTTAGAATTAGCCTTATTATAACATAATTTGCTATTAAGCAAATACAAATAGAAAATGAAGGTATAAGGGCCCTTTGACATTATAGAATCAGAATTATTATATATATATTTTTTTTTAAATTTCATCCTGTTTTTTCTTTTCAATGCGCATTAGAAAAATAAATCCGCCCATACGCAGTTCCTGAACACGCAGAGCTACAGTGTTGCCAATCAAGGCAGAGGAAAGGAGCAGTTGAAGCATGTGAAGCATGGAGTCTGGCAAAACAAACACACCTAGAATCCCTCTGGGCTATCAAGGGAATCAGACTCATGACAGGTAAAGGAAACGGAGCTCAAGCCAGAACTTGTTCCAGAAACAGGCCAGAAATTCAACAGGGGCTGCTCCCTTCGTTCTCTCGCCCCAGCCAGAGAGATTCTATAAATGGGAAGAGGCAAAAATGTGTCTTTGCTGTTGCGTAAAACACCTGTGCCTTTAAAAGTTCCACCTCATATTGCTTTGGTCAAAATTTCCCCCAAAACCCTTGCTAGATACAGCCGCCGGCCGGTCCACTTTAACCTATCTGCGCCCCTGGGTCTGTGGCACATTGAGGGACATCATTTCAGTAAGACATTGCCCCTTGTGAACACTGTAACCCTTGCTCCGGGCAGCCATATTAGGGGGGCACATGAATACACATAATAAGCGAGTGCCCTGCTATTCATGGCCAGTCAAAGGTGCCCTTTAAAGGAGAAGGAAAGCTACGGAGGCATTTTATTGCCAATAGATTAGCTGCAATAGTGCAAGCTAGAATGCTATATTTATTCTGTATAATGTTTTACCATACCTGAGTAAAAAGCTCTAGAAACTCTTTGTTTGTTTAGTATAGGAGCTGCAGTATTAACGTGGGGTGACATCACTTCCTGCCTGAGTCTCTCCCTGCTCTGGGCTCAGATTACAGTAGAGAAGGGAGGGGGGTGGGGAAGAGGAGCAAACTGAGCATGTTCTTGCCCAGGGCAATGAGGTTTAAGCTGAAGGCAGGAAGTCTGATACAGAAGCCCATGTGTACACAATAGAAGGAAAGAAATGCAGTGTTTCTTTTGACAGGGGACTCAGAGCAGAATTACTTTGGGGGTTTACTGGTATATTTAGATGGACCTTTCTGATAAGACTAACTTAGTTTTAACCTTTCCTTCTCCTTTAATGATACTGATCAACAGCCAATAAGCAGATGACAATGTCAGAACCGAGTTGGCAAGCAATATCAGCCAGGGTACGGTCAGCTTTGGAATTTCTGCCTTGCCTGGGCCTTGGATTCTATTCCAGACAGGACACTGCAAGACGTTTGTATGTTCTTCCTCTTGTGTGTGTGGGTTTCCTCCGCTTTCCTCTCACATTCCAAAAAAATAAGGGTAAGTTAATTGGTTTTTAATTAAATGACCCAAAGTGAATGTATTATGGGCATTAGACTGTAAGCTTCACTGGGGCAGGGGCCAGGGTTGGACTGGGGGGCCCGGGGCCCACTGGGACTGCTGTCCAGGGCCCCCCTCCGGCTCACCTGCCCCCCTACTGCGTTCATTGCGCATTCTGGAACGAGCGTGCATGCGCTAGCTGTGCCGTTTTGTGCGCATACGCTGACGGCGCTGTGTGGAGCCGAAGATTTTTTTTGTACAATCCCGAATATCGGGAGAGGGAAATCTGGCCCGGCGGGGGCCCACCGGGTTTTTTCCGGTGTCCTGCCGGGCCACTCCGACACTGGAAGGGGCAGATGTCAATGAAATAGGAGCGTAGACTGAAAGCTCCACTGGGGCAGGAGCTGATGGGAATGTGACGATGACGCTAGATTGTAAGCTCCTCTGGGGCAGGGGCTGATGGGAATGTGAAGGGGACATTAGATTGTAAGCTTCATTGGGGCAGGGACTGATGGGAATGTAATAGGGGCTTAGACTGAAAACTCCACTAGGGCAGGGGCTGATGGGAATGTGATAGGGACCTGTATCTGATTATTGAGCAC
Source organism: Xenopus laevis (assembly GCF_017654675.1). Lineage (NCBI taxonomy): Eukaryota > Metazoa > Chordata > Amphibia > Anura > Pipidae > Xenopus > Xenopus laevis. The sequence continues at coordinate 9,739,727 of NC_054384.1, forward strand.
TAACAATGGCCGATGTTTGATCCAAATTTTCCATCCAGCCCGATCGACGAGCCGACCGATATCCAAGTCTTCTGCTCTTTTCCCACCATACACACACCGAATAGAGCATGTTAATTTGTTTCGTACGATATTATCTGTGCGTCTATGGCCACCTTAAGCTTCACTGGGGCACGGACCGATTGGAATGATGTATAATCACTGTACAGTGCTGAAGAATATGTCAGTGCTATATAATGGATAATAATAATAATAACTGACTTGAACAGTAAAAAAAAAACTACTATGGTAGCAATTTTTTAAACAGGGCATCCCATGTAAATTCCTGGTAATGACCCTTTAAATTTACATTTGTCTTCAATGTCTAATTCTCTGCCGCTCCAGCTCCCGGCACTGACGGTTCCTCCCGGGTTTCCTAAGCAGCTCTCACAGCAGGCGCAGTTGCTTGCATAGGAACCAAGCCAGGGAAAACCTCTTGCACGGCCAATCACATGGGCAGGAATATAGAGGAAATCAAATCAGGGCAGTTTCACTAAACATCGCTAAAAAGTATGCGGCAACTGGAAAAGAGCGTCAGCTATATTAGTCATGATGAGAGCAAACGGGTGAGCATAGCAGTAATGCACCTAAAGGAAAAGGGAACATGTGCTGAGACAAGGGGTCAAGCTGAGAAGCGGGGGCGGGGATGTATTTGCTTTGGCACGCTCTATCATTAGATATATAAACAGCCCGAGACCCAGAGGGACTTGCAGAAAGTTGCAGAACAATGTGCTGCTATCTAGTCCAACAGAGAGAGCTTTACATGCGAACGAATAACATTACTGTACAGTCACAGGGTGGAGGCATCTATATAGGAGAGCCACATACTGTATAAAATACTGTACAAAACCCAATATACTAGGGTTCTGTACAGACCATAGCACTGTTTTGGTGTAGGGTGTGATTTCCTCCCACAGCCCTCTGACTACAGAATAGGCTATTCCTGCTTATCTATATGGATATATATATAAGTAGGGACGGCCATAGTCTTTCATTTGGACAGTACAATATTGGGGCATGTCTTATGTGTATGCTATATTTGTAATAGCTTCTATGATGGCTTCAGTTGAGGCATCCTCCTTCAACCGCCCTATTTGGAGTGATAAGGCAGCTCATAAATATACTCTCAGAATAAGCCAGCTACTGCTGTGATTGTTAGTGACACATAAAGTTAGGAGGCATGTAACCTGCCTGAGAAGCGTTATCTCACTTTAATTAACCAAGAGAGCAACACAGGTATGGAAAAGATGGAATGCTGTACCCGGATGAAGCTCAACCAGGCACAAGGAGAATATATAAAATTATTACAGATAGTGTCCTGGATGGATTCGAACCTAGGACCAAAGGTCCTAGGTTCAATTCCATGCAGGGCACTATTTGCTCCAACTGAGCAGGGACTGATTATAATCTCTGTAAATAAATGATGAAAACAAATCTACAGCCTACCCTACCCTGCTGACATACTGCCTGTAGATGGGAAGTTATGTAATCATATTTATCAGGTGGGCGGAAGGATCACCCAGTGAAGGGCAACCTATGCCGATCCTACAACTCCAAGTACCCCTAATAGAGCTGTATTTCAACAACATCCAGAGGAATGGCTATGCTTTGGCTGAGCAATACAGCAGCAATGAATTCCACCCTGTGAGCTGGAATGTGTTGATTGTACAAGCCTTGCATTGCTCCTGTCCATACACCTACTACTATTTAGATGGCTAATTTTAGCAGCGTAACCTGATCTTGTTTGTGGCTCATTGCCATTACACTAAAAAGGATGTAAACTAAACAGCTGACGATATCATCTATCATGCTCAACAGCTCCTGAAACAGAAGATGTTCTTGTTCTCCCGCCCTTTACTTAACGGCCTTATTCAGAACAGGTACAGTACAAACTTTCTTCCCAAAAGTTGTTACAAGGACATTCCGCCCCAGCCCCAACCCAACCATACAATATCAGCAACACTAACATTTCATACATTTATAAATGTACACATTTGGTTATATATGAAACAAGTTATTTGTGAGTTTCTCAACCTAACATTTTTTTTCCAGCTGCAGACAACACAATCATGCTGTGAGTCACCGACAGGTTTCAACAGCTCTAACTGGCCGATTCCAGCTTGAGTCAGCAGTTTGCAATTCACCGGTTGTTTGCAGCTGGAAAATAATGGTAGGCGATGGAAGCACACTGATAAACCATTTATAGCTAATCAGCAAGAAGAAAAAACATTAAAAACTATTTGTGAAAGATAAATATTATCCATCGACTTCATCTCAAGTGTATGTTTATATCGGTGTGAGGTGGCCTTTTGCTTTAGATGGATGATTATATTGATTGAAAGGGTAGATATATAGTGAATAAAGAACCCCCTATTGTAAAATAAGGATACAGGTATGGGACTGGTTATCCAGTATGCTCGGGACCTGGGGTTTTCCGGATAATGGATCTTTCTGCAATTTGGATCTTTAATACCTAAAGTCTACTAGAAAATAAGAACTTTCTGGATAATGAGTTTCCAGATAATGATCCCTTCCCTGTATTATAAGTCACCGAAAAGTTGTATGACCATAAAAAAGCACAAGGCCAAAGGCCGAGTGCTTTTATACAGGTCATGGAACTCCGAGGTTACTTTTACTTCTAATATCCTATTTTTTAACAAGGGATACTTTATTTATTATAATATACAAGTTTTAGTGAGTCATGTGCCAAAAATGACATCACTAAGAGCCGTTTATAAGGATATAATTTAAAGGATATTCTTGGCTTTTGTGTATTATATATGGTTGGGGGCTGCTATCTAGTTCTGTAGCTATAGATGGTCGTCACCAACCCCACTGGTGTTGCTCTGCCTGTTCTCAAGAGGAATCATTTGGGGTGCATCTGCAGTGTAGTTCGAGAGAGGGCAGGGCTTCTGCAGTAGGTCAAAGTTATATGAAAGGGTTTTGTTTTCCTTTAAATACTGGCAAACTACCTGAGAAGATATCCTTGGTGTACACCTTGGTGTCCATATACATTTCTCGGCAGTTGCAGTCCTACTTTATATGAGAACGGTTCTCTTCCTACAGGCGTGTAGAGAGTCATGAATGACAGTTCAGCCCTTCATATTTTGGTGCCACTTGTCTGTCCTCCACGAAAAAGCACACACGTGCACGCACGCAAATTCAACCCGAGACAACAAAGTGTGCAGATGCTCAAGCCATGAAAGTTTCAGCAGAATCCTGAATAATCCATGGGTAATACATTAGATTCACACCCTGCGTCACATGACAGTTGTAAAAAATAGATACGCTGCAATTGTGCCCAACACCAGGGATTGGGGAGGGGGTGCTCTTTTGTGTTCCATTAAAGGGATACTATTGGTTTGTATTTGCTTGTGTTGGGCAGTTAATTAGCTGATGACATGCAGAAGAAAATATCCTAGAGACAAAAGAGATATACTGCACTTTGTGTCTTAGCTCTCTTTAAGTTCACCTAATCATAAGCATATATGAGCCCTGTATAAATAAACCCTAAGCTGCTGTCAGGCTTTGAGCTAAGGAGTGGCTTATTATAGAGAGAAATTGGACCTTTTCTTTACTACCTTCTCCTCTGGAAACAGTTACTCGGCACTACAATTAGGGTTGCCACCTGTTCGGTTTTGAGCTGGACAGTCAGGTTTTTACACCTGCTGTCCGGTGTGAAAATACTTACCTAGTTTTCAGAAGTCTGAAAACTGGGCAAGCCTGTTCCCTGCTTCCTGAGCATTTTGGCCAATCACAGGCTGCCATGTCACTGGTCTGCCCCTTCACATCACTGGCCCTGCCCTTCTCGTCACTGGCCCTGCCCTTCTCGCCACTGGCCCGCCCCTTTGCATCACTTGCCCGCCCCTCCGCGCCACTGACCCGCCCCTTTACAGCTCTGACCTGCCCTTCTTGTTAATGGCCTTTGTGTCATCAGCCCCGCCCGGATTTCCAAAGGAAGAAAAGGTGGCAAAACTAACTACAATACAAGCCCCATTCATTGAAGTTATATTGAAATGGGGGTATACTTTCTCCGTTTATAATGGATGACATCACTACGAGCCGTTTATATAGTGGATAATGTACACCCTACTGTAATTTATATAGTGGATAATGTACACCCTACTGTAATTTATATAGTGGATAATGTACACCCTACTGTAATTTATATAGTGGATAATGTACACCCTACTGTAATTTATATAGTGGATAATGTACACCCTACTGTAATTTATAAAGATATTATAAGTCACCGCGGAGTTATGTGACCATATAAAAGCACGAGGCCGCAGGAATCATATTGGGGTGCATCTGCAGTGTAGTTTAAGAGAGAGAAAGAGTTTCTGCAGTAGGTCGAAGTTATATAAAAGTATAAACAAACTCTAAGTTGCTGCTTTTGTTATTCTTATAGAGAGAACTTGGACTTTTTTTTTTTACTACCTTCTCCTCTGTAAACAGTGACTCTGCACTACAATACAAACCCCATTCATTGAAGTTATATTGAAAAAACAGGTATTCTTTAATAAAAGGCATTACTGTATATAAAATGATCTGCTTCCGGTGCACTCGGGAATTTGTTTCTTGGAATTGCTTATGGACCCAGACCCACAAGCGTCCCCGCAGGGTCCGGGCAATTACCAAGTCAAAGAAGGGGGCAATTCTGAGTGTGTTGCCGCCAGTCGAAATCACACGGGTGGCAAAATGCTGGTAATTCCCTGGTGTGCCAATGACGTATCTCAGTGTACAAGGCACAGCATATAATTAGTAGTGTTATAAAAGAATAAAGATAATTTAATATTAATGGTTATAAACGTGGCATGTCGAAACCTTAAATCCCAGCCACTTGTTACTTAATAATATCACCGAATGTTTTTGTTACGCTCCCGACCAACAGGAAGATCTGGTCTAACAGCGAGTTTGCTCTCCATGATGGATCTCTTCTCAGTAGCCTAAATGTTTATGTAAGCACCTGAGATAGGGGACAACCAGCATTCCACTTATAGACCCACGCATCAGACAGTGACACACATTCACAGCTTATATCTCTGCTATGAGAAAGGAATTAGGAGAAAAGGAGCGGCGAAAATGCTGCAAGGCTGGAAGGCAAGGCAGAACCTTGTTGCCCCTGGCAACCATTTTGTGTATTTACCGGCAGACACCAAAGATTGATGAAGAATAAACACAGAGCAGGTGTGTTCCTGAATTCAACTTGGTCCTTTTAAAGAGAAAGTACCACTAAGGTACAAACAGCTCTTGAATAAACCCATAACTTTTGGCCGTCTATGCTTCACATCTTCTTTGGACTTTATGTAAAACCAGTATGGTGGATCTGCCATGAGAAGCACTGCTGGGACATTCTTGGAAAGAGATCGGGTTTCCAGACAGAATAAATTTATAATCCTGAAGTTGAAAGGGTCACAGTGTCAAAGCTCTTTCAAGGCCAGATCATCCAGAGAGCAATGTTCTGCAGAAAATAAAAAACCATATTGGTGTGAGGCCCCCAACCATTGCCAGCATTAATACCCTTCCACTCAGCCAGTGCCAGCCTCAATAACCTGCCACCCAACCATCAGCCTCAATACCCTGCCACCCAACCACTGCCAGCCTTACTACCCTGCCATCCAACCACTGCCAGCATTAATACCCTTCCACTCAAACACTGTAAGCCTTAATACCCTGTCGCCCAACCACTACCAGCCTTAATACCCTGCCACCCATAATACCCTGCCATCCAACCACTGCCAGCCTCAATACCCTGCCACCCAACCACTGCCAGCCTTAATACCCTGCCACCCAACCACTGCCAGCATTAATACCCTTCCACTCAACCACTGCCAGTCTCAATACCCTGCCACCAAACCCCTGCCAGCCTTAATTACCTTTCACTCAACCACTGCCAGCATTAATACCCTGCCACCCAGCCTTAATACCCTGCCATCCAACCGCTGCCAGCCTTAATACCCTGCCACCCAACCACTGCCAGCCTTAATACCCTGCCATCCAACCGCTGCCAGCCTTAATACCCTGCCATCCAACCACTACCAGCCTTAATACCCTGCCACCCATCCACTGCCAGCCTTAATACCCTTTCACTCAATCACTGCCAGCCTTAATACCCTGCCACCCAACTACTGCCAGCCTTAAAACCCTGCCATCCAACCACTGCCAGCCTTAATACCCTGCCACCCAACCACTGCCAGCCTTAATTACCTTTCACTCAACCACTGCCAGCCTTAAAACCCTGCCACCCAACCACTGCCAGCCTTAAAACCCTGCCATCCAACCACTACCAGCCTTAATACCCTGCCACCCAACCACTTTCAGCCTTAATACCCTGCCATCCACCCACTTTCATCCTTAATACCCTGCCATCCAACCACTGCCAGCAAGTATGACCTCCTTCAAGTTTGGGCATAGATGCCTAGATCTGGCCATGCTGTTAAAACATTTAGAATGTATGTCAGCTCATGGGATCAGTTTTGACAGACTATCCTGCAGCTTGCCGTTGGTCTATCCAAACAAAAACTTTCCTCTGCTGATGTACTTTTGTCAAATATGTGGATGCGTTGGCCAGTGCATGGCCACCTTTATATGGCACCTGAGCAGCCAAGGAGCAGCAGCTCCACTTACAACCCCCTATTATGTTACTAATGACACAGTGTTTCTAGTGTAGCTTGATACTTTCCAAAGAGAAATCCAGTCCTGAACTCACACAAGAAATTATCTATGTATCCATCTCTATCATGGTGCCGGGGCTAGCAGGGAGTTTACATTATACGGTTAATAATGTTGTCCCCATATAAGAGTGGAAGGAAAAGTATTGTAGCTTTGGATGCGCCAATGCTGCTACTCACATCCCCCTACTAAAGCTTGGCAATAGGGAGCAGAGCTGCACATGGAGTTGGAGACAAGAGCTGAGATAAAATGTGTTTCATTAGGAGTCTATAAATATTCCTCTTAGCAATGCTGGATGGGTGTCCGGCACATGGAGTGCAAGGAGGGATGATGGAGTGCAGCTGCGACTGATACAACACATTCCTAGGCCTACCTCCAAGAAACAACTCAGGCCTATTTTAAGCAAATGCAACAGCACAATTTAACAACAAATATTAATACACAAACACTTATACAGTAAGCATAGGGACAGACCTAGGTAAGATGGATTTCTGGAATGGGCAGATCTCCAGAACTCTAGCCTAGAGCCTTTTGTAGTCAGAAGAATGCTGGGAATTCCATTTGAACAGCTGGAGGACCACAGGCTGGATACACATGATACATGTAAGGCTACGCATTTCTTATTATTGCTATTTTTTATCACTCATCTTTCTATTCAGGCCTCTCCTATTCATATTCCAGTCTCTTATTCAAACCAGTGTATAGTTGCTAGGGTTTGGACCATAGCAACCTGACTGAAATTGCAAGGTGGAGAGCTTCTGAATAAAAAGCTAAATAACTCAAAAACCACAAATAATAAAAAAAATGAAAACTAACTGCAAAATATCACTCTCTACATCATACTAACAGTGTGAGCAACCCCTTTAATGATGTATAATCTCTATAAAGTGCTTTGGAATAAGTTGGTACTACATAAATAAAGAATGATATTTATATAGTACCAGGAGACTTGATGCATTATAAGAGGAGGGAAAGTGTTACTTAAATGGGCAATTTTGACCTGCCAGGCTAATGCAAGTTTAAAGACCTCAATCAACTTGCACAAGACTTGTGTTTATATAAAAAAATAAAAAAAAACCAGTAAACACAAATATGTAATCTATTTTCCCAGCGTTCACAAATGATCCTTGTACGGGGCATACCCTGCCAACAAAGTTCTCATTGCAAAATAGGCATTTCGAAATACTCGGCTAAAGCCACAAAAGCGTCAGTGTTTTCAAAACTTCTTACTGTAACGCGGCCGTAAAAACTGCGATTACAGCACAAGCTGGAGGGATCGGCCAGGCAATGAAGTTGTTACTAGAGCCGAGTAATGTATTAGTAGTGTTTTACAGAAGGATATGCGGACCTTGTGTTGTGGTCTCTTGTGAAAGATTTGCCTCCTGCAGATGGGACTGGTCTTCCTCTTGTCATTTAAGAACTCAACATTCAGATTTTTATACGAAAGCTTTAAGGAACATGCTCAACAAACTGTGGCCAGGATCCTGGGGGGTGGTCCTGGGGCAGTAGTAGGGGACGTTCAACTTGAATGTCAAGGTGAATCTCTATTTGCTCTTCTAGATACACTTGAATGGCCGGATTGAAGGGTAACCAGAGTGAGATTCAGGGTCACAATGCATTTGTTCTTCTAGATATTTCTAGAGCTATGGCTGAATGGTTTGGTTTATGCACCCAAGGCTGGACCTTCAAAATAAATGAATTAGGTGTAAACGGTCACTAATACAAACTGGGGATGACCTTCTTTCATGAGAACGGGCTCCTTTGTGTTTTGGGGAATTCCATGTCCAGTTGGAAAGTTGTGTTAAAAGAGAAAGCCGGACTGAAGTGATAAGTGGCGAGTTTAGCCATAGACCCACCAAGTTCTGGTAGTGAGAAAACTGTGGGAGAATGGTCCAGACTAAAGGTTGCCAAACAATTGGATCTGGGAGGCCCAGACAAGAACCACTAATGTGACCCAACGTCCAACATGATTTTCAAACCTGTCCAACTTATTTTGCCAATTTCCAGCCAGACACATGTTGGAGGCTCCATGCAAAGGCAGATCAGCTGCCAAAACTGTCTGAAGGGGCTGAGTTGGCTCTCCTAGATATTCTTAGAGCTATGGCTGAATGGTTTGGTTTATGCATCGAAGGTTGGACCTTCAAAGGGGGCTTCAACTCAAAAAATCTGACAATCACTATTAAAAGAACCATGGATGGAGGTTACTTCTCATTAGCTTGGGGTGAGAAGGTCTCTTCTGTATGGGCATAACCAGACTTCAAGCAATCCACTATGCTTCTGAATATATCTTCAGTAGGTGGCAGAAGAGGGTAACATTTTTTAAACTACAAATCTGCTGGGTGAAAAAGTGGTGCTTACCATGCACTGCTATAGCAAATGATATCCATTGAGCTAGACCAGGGATCCCCAACCTTTTTTTACCCACGAGCCACATTCAAATGTAAAAAGATTTGGGGAGCAACACAAGCATGAAAAAGTCCCTTGAGGTGTCAAATAAGGACTGTGATTGACTTTTTAGTAGCCCCTATGAGGATTGGCAGCCTACAAGAGGTTCTGCTTGGCACTATACTTAGTTTTTATGCAATTGAAACTTGTTTCCAAGTCTGGAATTCAAAAATAAGCACCTGGTTTGAGGCCACTGAGAGCAACATCCAAAGGGGTTGGAGAGCAACATGTTACTCATGAGCTACTGGTTGGGGATCACTGAGCTAGACAACCAACCAAGCAATGATGAGAAAGAGATTCTACATAGGTGAGTGTTTAACCCCCATGTAGCAGAGCCCTGATGGAAACCAAGAATGGTAAAAGCACTTATACTCCTCAGTACTAACAAATAGCAGTAAAGGTGGCCATACATGCACCTCATATGAAACTGTGTACTGCACGGCCATACAAAAACATTTTCGTACAATATTCACCGTGTGTATGGCGGGAGACAAGCCGATTGATATCAGCGGAAGATTTGGATATTGGATATCGGAGATCGGCCAGCTCATCCATCAGCCCAGGCAGAAAATTATGATTGAGCACCTTTAAAGGCACCCAAACACGGGCCACTGTTAGAGCTGAATCGTCAGATACAGGTAGAATTCTATTGTTTCTATCTGTATACCTGACGATTCAGCTCTACACGTGTGCATTGAAATGAACGATCTTTCTTGGAAACATCTTTTCCAGTGAAGATCTTAATTGTTACATCTATGGACGCCTTAAGACTATAGAAAGTAAAAACCTGATTGGTTGACTCAGGACTCGGCATCACATCATGAACACAGAATCACCACAAAGCTCCCATGTCAATTTGGGGCAAAAACACAGGCATTCCTTGACAAGGCAAAACGTATATTTTCAGCACAAGGTCGATTTAGGATATGGGTGCATGGGGCTAAGGCTGGGTACCTCTTTGTTGATATAAACGGTCTTCTCTAAAAAACATGGAACCAAAATGCCCAAAACCACCTCCTACTGCATCTGATTACTGGCCAAAAGAATCTCACCAAAACAGCAATGTGCATCAGTACGGCATGTACTCCATGCTACGTGTTAAGGGGTCATTTTGGGTATTTGAAACCACATTATACAAAGCTGCCCTTTGAGTTGCTGGGTGAATACAAGCCCAAACAATGTGTATATAGCAACAAAGGTGTATCAGTCCACCAAAACCTAACAACATTAATGTGATGTTGTACAGAGGATAAAAAAAAAAGGGAAAGAAGCTGAATTAAATGTTGCTCCTTGGAAAACATTTCCAGCTAACACACAGGATGAAATCACTTTCCCATCTAGCTATTTTTATATGTGTTTACTTTTGTCTGTGGCTGGTGGCCATGAGCAGGACAGCACATGTAACCCGGCCAATAGGGTCTGTGCCAGCTCTGTGGGACTCTTGGCTTTTTATAGTAATATACATCTTTAGCCACTTGCTGAAAATAAATGAATTAGGTGTAAACGGTCACTAATGCAACCTGGGGATGACTCTCTTACATGAGAACAGGCTCCTTTATGTTTTGGGGAATTCTATGTCCAGTTGGAAAGTCGTGTTTAAAGAGATAGCTGGACTGTAGTGATAAGTGGTGAGTTTAGCTATAGGGCCACCAAGTTCTGGTAGCGAGAAACCTGTGGGAAGAAGGTCCAGACCAAAGGTGGCCATACACCAACACTAGTTTGGAAAGGTTGCCAAACAATTGGATCTGGGATGACAGAGAGCCAAACAAGAACCACTGATGCGATCCTCGTCCAACATGATTTTCAAACCTGCCCAACTGATCCTGCCAATGGGCAAGCCAGTGTAAGGGCTCCTTACTGTCTGAAGGGGGTGAGTTGGAAAGATCAAATCTGGCCCTGTATGGCCCACTTAATACAGTATATGGACCACACTAAGAGAAGAGAAGAGAATGGAGGGCAATTCTGAGCTTTATGACACCAACCCACCGAGCTGAAAGACTTTCGACCTGAGTGCAATTGCTCGAAAGTAGTGATTCCCAACCAGTGGCTCATGAGTAACATGTTCCTAACCAACCTCTTGGATGTTGCTCCCAATGACCTCAAGGCAAGTGTTTTATTTTTGAATTCCAGGCTTGGAGGTAAGATTTGGGTGCATAGAAAAAAGGTGTACTGCCAAACAGAGCCTCCTGTAGGCTATCAGTCCACATAGGGGCTACAAAATCACCGACAATAGCCAATGTAAGTCTTTTTACAATTGAATGTGGTTCAGGGGTAAAATAGGTTGGGGATCTCTACTTCAAAGCCTATGGTGCTCACAACGAGCCCCACCATCTACAAAACTTGGGCCAAAACAGAAATAAGAGGTGTGCAGGCAGAAGAGTAGCCTTACAATACCTACTAAGCTCCCAGAAACCTTCCGCGCCTACCAAATTACCAAGTGCACAATGCCATGGACAAGTACAATGCAATACAGAATGCTAATGGCAAACACAATGTCACACACAAACCAAAATCCTACTACTGTATTCTTAGCATTATCCCTTCATGCCTGCCCGCCGCGGCTTTCTGTGTATTTAAACTGCCATTAAGGATTTGCATCCAACTTGAACGTCTAGATAATGGACTAAACGCAACAGTTGGGGGATTAAATCCTACGCAGCAGATTGTGTATTTGCAAGAATAAATAAAAAAAAGTTGCCGGTTTTACCTTGAAGAATAACAGAAACCTGTAGGAGTCGGCTATTTATTCTGTGGGAGGAGGTGGGCTGAAGGCCGATGAAAAATAAGGGTATATGGCCACCGGCACTAAGTAAATGCTTTTCACTCATCGATCAGCACACACCTACGGAGCTGTCAAGTCTGAAAAGGTAACGTGCACTCCATTGTGCCTTTACTGAGGCCAACTTATTCTCACCGCTCTTTTCCCATGAACCTAAAACATTCCGGAGCAGAGCGCTCTGAACCAGGGCAGACTAAAGCAGTTCACTTTGAGTCAGGGCTGAAGACAAGAACCATCTCGATTTCACATACATGACTTGGCTTCGTCTCTCTGAAAGCCTTGCTTTAAAGAGAAACTTTCACTTGTTAGTGAGATTATTTGGTATTTTCACCTCTACTGGAGGTTTTCTACCCTCCCTGTCAACTGTATATCAAAGGGCAATGGGTTTTGGATCCAGTATTTAGGCCTTGATTAGTTCCCATTTAAATTAACTTTTAATACAATGTTTAACAGTTGTATGCTATGCCATAATCATTTAAAGGGATACTGTCATGGGAAAAATGTTTTTTTTTTCAAAACATATTAGTTAATAGTGCTGCTCCAGCAGAATTCTGCAATGAAATCCGTTTCTCAAAAGAGCAAACTGATTTTTTTATATTTAAGTCTGAAATCTGACATGGGGCTAGACATATTGTCAATTTTCCAGCTGCCCCAGTCATGTGACTTGTGCTCTGATAAACTTCAGTCACTCTTTTTTACTGTACTGCAAGTTAGAGTGATATCAACCCCCTCCCTTTTCCCTCCTAGCAGCCAAACAAAAGAACAATGGGAAGATAACCAGATAGCAGCTCCCTAACACAAGATAACAGCTGCCTGGTAGATCTAAGAACAACACTCAATAGTAAAAACCCATGTCTCACTGAGACACATTCAGTTACATTGAGAAGGAAAAACAGCAGCCTGCCAGAAAGCATTTCTCTCCTAAAGTGCAGGCACAAGTCACATGACTGGGGCAGCTGGGAAATTGACAAAATGTCTAGCCCCATGTCAGATTTCAAAATTGAATATAAAAAAATCTGTTTGTTCTTTTGAGAAATGGATTTCAGTGCAGAATTCTGCTGGAGTAGCACTATTAACTGATGTGTTTTGAAAAAAACATGTTTTCCGATGACAGGATCCCTGAAATCTGACATGGGGCTAGACATATTGTCAGTTTCCCAGCTGCCCCCAGTCATGTGACTTGTGCTCTGATAAACTTCAGTCACTCTTTACTGCTGTACTGCAAGTTGGAGTGATATCACCCCCCTCCCTTCCCCCCCCCCCCCAGCAGTCTAACAACAGAACAATGGGAAGGTAACCAGATAGCAGCTCCCTAACACAAGATAACAGCTCCCTAAACCAAGATAACAGCTGCTTGGCAGAACTATAAACAGCACTCAATAGTAAAATCCAGGTCCCACTGAGACACATTCAGTTACATTGAGTAGGAGAAACAATATCTTATCTGAAAGCAGTTCCATCCTAAAGTGCTGGCTCTTTCTGAAAGCACATGACCAGGCAAAATGACCTGAGATGCACCTACACACCAATATTACAACTAAAAAAATATATATACTTGCTGGTTCAGGAATGCAATTTTATATGGTAAAGTGAATTATTTGCAGTGTAAACAGTGTAATTTAGAAATAAAAAGTCCATCATAAAAATCAAGACAGAATTCCTTAAAGGAGCACCCTTATAACACTGCTCTGTGCTCTAAACTCATGATATGGGGCTGGATACCCCAAATGTTTATTAAACATCAATTTGTCATCTATTAACTGCATGCGACGCATCATCAACTCAATATCAAAATTCATTATCATCATATGCACAAATGAAATATGCAAAACCACCAATTGAACTCCCAACACCCACCAAACAGCAAGAGGAAAAAAAATAACCTTATATATCTACATGTTATATTAAAAGGAGGCCTTGTTTTATTTCTCCCAACTCATCAGCAAAGTCATCTGGTTCTGCTCTACAATATGTTCACAGTTGTGAGCGTCGTCGGAATTAGATTTCCAATTTAACAATCTCTAACGAATTGCTTTTCCATCCGCCAAAAGCCTGACAGCTCCCAGTAACTCACTGGGACATACAATCATCCGCCTAATTAAAAAAAAAATGGAACTCTCTGTAGAATGATAAACTAGAAAAGTAGGAACAAACTGAGCATTTGGCAGAACACAATGAGAACAATGACTCCATCCTTGTGGCCGAGTCAAACATCCACAGCAACTGGCAAACAATGTCACCAATTCCTTAGCATTTTAAGGCCGTACAGGATGTTTTAGGGGTCAGGCACCGAGCTGTCAGTTGTGGTTGGAAAAGCAGAGGGAACCCATAGGGCTCTTACTGAGAGTGAAGAGTATAAGGCAGTGACCTCCAAGAAGTAGCTTGTTAGGAATATGTTGCTCACCAACCCCTTGGATGATGCTCCCAGTGGCCCCATCCAATATTTTTAATATTCCAGGCTTGGAGGCTAGGTTTGGTTTTATAAAACTCAGGTGTCCTCAGGTGCTTATTTGGCACCACCCACGTCGTTTCTCTTGCTGGTGATGCTCCCCAACACTTTTTTACATTTGAATGCGGACCAAAGGGTTGGGGAACCCATGGTATATGTGACAATAATACAAAGAAGTGCTGTAGGTGTAAGAAACGAGAGGATGATGGACAGGTGTTTGGAGGAATTAGGAGGACTGGAGGTGTTTGTGTAGGTGGTGGAACAGAAGGAGTTGTGTTATGTGGGATCAAGACCACCAGGTAAGAAAAGGGGCTGTGCAGATGTTTTGGGGTGGAGGTGCTGTCCAAAATTACCAAAAACAATGGGAGCCAGGGTAGGGTAGAGGAGGGCAAGGTTGGGCAGGAGTCAACTGAAAAGGGTCAAAAGAGGGAGAAGGAAAGGAAGACATAGGCAGGGAATGACAGAATAAGAAGAAAGACGGGTTACAAAGAAAAGCCTATCCTTAGGTCATCTGTCCAGTGTCAAACTGGGTACCCACCAGAGAAGCTCACTGCAATTTAAAATAGTGTCAAAAAGCATGGCCTACAAGGGGGGGGAAGATGGACTGATGGTAAAAGTTCTAGTTTGGGCCCTTCTTGGGAAGGATAGCCAGACCTTGTGACTACCATAATGCACTTACGGAATGTCAACATGCATCAAAATCCTCTGCATCAATGATCACCTTCAGCACATTAAAGCTGCGGAATTTACCCATTTACAGCTCACAAAATACTTCCCCAGTAAGTCAATCTGAGGCTTTAGTTACCCTTTAAACTTAAATGGTGTTAGAAGTTGCACATACATATCTGGAAACCAAGTGTTATCTGCATATTTAATAAAGGGATTCTGTACAAAGCAAGCAGCTGTCGAATTTATAATTCCCACACCAAGGGAACTGTGGGTCGTGCCCCTAACGCTCGCTAATTTGCATTTATTTACAGTAGAACCAATAAGGGCACCCTGTTTCTATTCTAGCATTGCAGAGATAGTACAGGGACGTGTAGCAGGGCAGCAACGTGTCTACGACTTTTAATAAATGTATGTTCTTTCAGCTGTTAGGACTTGTGCGCATGTCACACCCATAACCATGGAATGTGCCTAAACAAAAACACGTCCCGTAGAAAAACAAATCATTCGTTTTAAAGGGCAAGTAAATACTAGATTTCAAATTAAAGGTGTTGTGTGCATTTCCATGTGTACAGCAGCTCAGTGAGTCTACCCCAACACCTTGCACTGGATTTTTGCCTTGCTCATGACCTTCAGACTACGTCCCTATTGCACTGGGGACTTTTCTATGAAACTCCAGACAGTCAACAATGGCAATTGCCTTGATCTGAAAGCACATTTGCATGTCTGTTACAGTTCTGCTAGTCTCCAAACATTTGTTTGCTGAAGCCTTCAGGTAACGTCACTGAACAGCTATCCAAATATTAGTTAGCCCCTATAGGGCAAAGCAAGTGAGCATGAGGAAAGCCGACCATACACAATACGGTCACCAAATGAGTTGATCTTTGCCTGATTTTAATCACGCTGATCCAACAGTTTGGCCCTTGGGTAAACTATAAGCTCCTAAATGAAGGCCCATAAAGAGGATTGCATCAATGCTCCTATTTTGCACCCACTCAACTTGATTTTTAAATCCGCCTAATAGATATCTGGAATATATTTAGCCAGACTGGTGGGGAGGGCCGATATAGGCAGAAAACCTGCCGAATTGGTCTGAAGGGGCAAATTGTCAGCCCCTTCATACCAAGTTGACAGGTTATCTACCCATACAAAGGTCCACCAAAACCACTGCCCAATATCAGGCAGATATGAAAATCCCGTTGAACGATTCTTGCATCAAACAGGTCTTCGTAGGCCAGAGAGCCAAGCATTAGAGCAGCTGGATTTGGCCCAGATCCACTAATATGAACTAGACAAATTCATTGATATGGTAGTCTTTGGTCATCATAACCTGAGTCAGCACAGGATTAAATAGTGGTCTGGAGGTCCACTTTAAAGGAGTGGTTCTCCTTTAAATTAAATATTAGTATGACTTAGACCTATTCTGAGAATATCTGCATCTGGTTTTCATTTTTTATGATAGTGGTATGGGACCTGTTATCAAACATTCTCGGGACTTGGGGTTTTCTGGATAAGGGACAATTCGGATCTCCATACCTTAGGTCAGGGGTCCCCAACCTTTTTCACCTGTGAGCAACATTTAGATGTAAAAAGAGTTGGGGAGCAACACAAGCATGAAAAATGTTCCTGGGTGGTGCCAATTAAGGACTGCAATTGCCTTTTTGGTAGCCCCTATGTGGACTGGCAGCCTACAGGAGACTCTGGTTGGCAGTACACCTGGTTATTATACAACCAAAACTTGCCTCCAAGCCTGGAATTCAAAAACAAGCTCCTGCTTTGAGGCCACTGGGAGCAACATCCAAGGGGTTGGAGAGAAACATGTTGCTCACAAGCTACTGGTTGGGGATCACTGCCTTAAGTCTACAAAAAAAAATCTTTTATGCATAAAACCCAATAGGCTGGTTCTGCTTCCAATAAGGACTAATGATATCTCAATTGGGATCAAGTACAAGCTACTGTTTTATTATTACAGAGAAAAAGGAAATCATTTTTATAAATTTAAATTATCAATATGAAGTCAACGGGAGGTGGCCATTCTACAATTTGGAGTTTTCTGGATTACGGGTTTCCAAATAACAGATCCCTTGCCGTAATGATGGGGTTTTTTGGCAGCAAGGGTCAGTGACCCCCTTTTAAAAGTTATATAAAATGAAGATCAGTAAAAAAGTTGCTAAGAATAAGACTTTTTAGAACATACTAAAAGGTAAACTTAACCCACATATCTCTTTATATTGCAACTTGTAGCCCTCCTGCTATTGCTGCACTGCAGCTCCAAGCAGCATCCTATTGGCTGCCAATGGCATGCTTAGAGTTGTGGTTCAGCCACATCTGAAGGGTAGAAGTTTTGTTATTCTGGAACTGCTTACCTCTGTTCTTTATGAGAGCTTTATATCTCCCCCTCGCATGTTACCCTGCACTGAGCCAGGTCGAAGCTGCGATGATGTAGGATACAGCTGTTTCTGCTTATTTTATTATTTTTTTTTCCCCAGCTTGAAATTTCTCAGAATTGAAGTAACGCCTGTTGAGATTTTGAAATGATGTTGTCTGGCACTGTGAGCTCGTTTTTGTTTGTTTATGGCTGGAATTGCGCAGCATGGGGCCTCTGGAACTCAGGAAACCCAAGAGCAGTTATTCCCAATCAGGGGGTTCTTGGAAACAATCCTTTGGGGATAAGGCCGGCTTACCAAACCATTATGTAACTTCCAGCGGGCGCCTCTTTACAGCATCCTATGTAATAGGTGGGTTGTGCCAACTTGGGCACCGGCTGCTGACAGCAGTTTAGAAAAATTAGAGGGGGGATTAAATGACTCGGTGACTCAGTAGTTAGAACTAGTGGCCCATAGCGCTGGGTCCTGTGCTCAGATTCAGCAATGGGACTAGCTGCCGGTAAATTTGTATAACCCCCCAAAAAAAAGGCCCAACCCGATCAAAATGTACTGTTTTTGCCGCCTTCTGTCCATCTTGTGCTGTGGCTCCACCCCCTTTGACATCACGGCCCACCCCTTTGATGTCACAACCACCCCTTTTGTTCCCGCCCGCATATGCAGATAAGGGGCGGGGAGGGAAATTGCACGGCTTTTTGTAAAATAATTTTCCCTTATGCATATGCAAATTAGGATTTGGTTTGGTAATCGGCCAAATATTTTGTGATGGATTCGGGGGTTCAGCCGAATCCAAAATAGTGGATTCGGTGCATCGATTATTATAATAAATAAAATACCCCTTGTTAGAAAATATGAAGATATTAAAAGTAACCTTAGAGTTCCATGACCTGTATAAAAGCAGCGGTTTGGCAGAATCCTGCTGAAAAAGGCTGAATCCTGGATTCGGTGCATCCCTACTTCTAACCAAGTCTCCTTACACTTTACTATAACACACAGACCTCAAATCAGAATTTGGCTTTTGATAGTATGAATGCATCCACTTTATCTGCTTTAAGCTGGCCATAGACGCACAGATCCTATTGTACGAATTGAGGATTCGTACGATTTTCGGATCGTCTGTGGAGAGTGCCGACATCTTTCGTCCGGCGGAGATCGGTCGTTTGGTGGATCGGACAGGTTTGATTTTGACCTGACCGATCCCGCCGGAGCCCATTGCACATCGTAATCGCCTAACATTTAGTTTAATCGCCTAACATGTTGTTCGGCCTAACATTTAGTTTACCCCCGATATAGCCATGCTCGTTAATGGCATATCGGTGAAAGATCCGCTCGTTTGGCGATGTCGCCAAACGAGCGGATTTTTTCGTCTATGGCCACCTTTATGCAGACCAACTGCAACAGATCACAGACCATTCTTTGGACCCTATGTCATTATTATTAGCAATATTCTTGTGGTTCACAACAGGCAAAACTTCAGTCCCTGTCCAATTCCTTCTTTTAAAGGACAAGTCCACTTTTAATTTTAACACCGGAGTACAACTGCTGTCAATGTATAACAAGCGGGTGCTGCCTGTAGCCGGGTGCTGAATTGCAATTAAACACCCAGGCCTCAGGGTGTGGGACTGTCCTTCGCTGGAATGTAAACAGATGAATCATATGTCAGCTGGAAGTGCTATTGTTCCTTTCTCTCTTTTCACAAAACAGAATGTACTTGAAGAGTTCAGGTCAGTTTACAGGCAGCTGCTCCACTTCGAGGTTCAGAAAGTACAAATCAGGGCACCGGCGCCCAGTACTGTCCCTGCGTTGCAGCTGAAGCTACTGACGTAAACAACACGACTCTGATACCTTCCCGAACTTATAGATCTGTAAAAGGAATTACAACTGAAAGCTGCATCTGTATCTGTTTTCTTTGCACTGCTGGTTCTGACTCATACAGAGAATGCTACTCAGGCTGTTCAAAAGATATTACTCGGCAAGCCCGTAAGCCGAATAAAAATCATCGTGCAGGATATCAATAAATCAAGAAAATTATTTTACATGAGAATTCGGCCACCAGGGGGCTCTGTGATAGTAGGAACCTGGAGATCAGGTCTCCTCATCGGAGCAATGATATACTTAAAATGTATACAAATATACATGTAAATAATGCAGATTTATTACAGCAAAATATAGTGAAGGTAAACTCTATTGATAGGGTATATTTGCCCTTTAAATTAAACAAATTAAAATATAAATATATGCGCTCACCAATGATGTTTCTTTCTTTAAGTATTTAGAGGTATCATTATTTTTTTACTGATAACGGACACATTTTAATAATACTATATTCTGCCACTAGGTGGAGCAGCCAGTGAAAATTAACTGCAGACAATAACGCCACTAAAAATGGCACTGCTGCAAAGGCTTCGGAGAGAAAGCAGCTCGCTTTGCTTTATTTTAAAGGGTCAGCATACTTTTATTTCTCTCCAAGGGTTTGGAGAATGGAAGTGCAATCTTCTTTACTACATCCCACAGGGCTCTTATTATGTTCATAATCCAAGCAATAAGTCTATAAGCAGATGTTTTTCCATTTTAGCCCCATACACAGGCTAATAAGTCTGTCTGCAGTGGCCGAGCTGGCAGATAATGCAAGCCCATCGATAGCCGCCTTAAACTGGTTCTTCACCTTTAAATAAACTTTTGGTATGATGTAGAGGGTGACATTCTGAGACAAATTGCATTTCGTTTTTATTATTTGTGGTTTTTGAGTTATTTATCTTTTTATTCAGCAGTTCTCCAGACATATTCAGCAATGTGGTTGCTAGTGTCCAAATTCCCCTAGCAACCATGCACTGATTTGAATAAGAGACTGGAATATGAATAGGAGAGGCCTGAATAGAAAGAGGAGTAATAAAAAGTAGCAATAATAACACATTTGTAGTCTTACATTTGTTTTTGTGGGGGTCAGTGACCCCCATTTGGAAGAGTCGAATTAGCCTTTCTATAACATACTAAAAGTTTACTTAAAGGGGAAACAACGTTTAAGAACAATTTTTATATGGATTTTTCCGACCTGCACCCGCCCTCCCTCCACCCACGCCCGAATTCCCTTTATAGACACGTGCCGCGCCGCCAATGACGTCACAAAAGTGGCGGGCGCACTAAAGGCTCGAACCAGCACCCGCCCTCGTCCTGGAAAGAGGGGTGCAAGATCGGCCCGAACCCGCCCGACCCGAGGATATCGGGCCGGCCTACACATCACTAATATATATGTATATATATATGGGATGCACCAAATCCAGGATTCAGTTCGGGATTCGGCCTTTTTCAGCAGAATTCGGATTCGGCTGAATCCTTCTGCACAGCTGAACCGAATCCGAATACTAATTTGCATATGCGGGGAGGGAAATCGCATGACTTTTTGTCTCATAACAAGGAAGTAAAAATGTTTCCACCTTCCCAACTCTAATTTTGATATGCAAATTAGGATTCGGGTTCGGTATTTGGCCGAATCGTTCGCGAATGATTCGGGGGTTCGGCCGAATCCAGAATAGTGGATTCGGTGCATCCCTAATATATATGGGTTCCACATATTAACTCTTACATGCACAGGCATACAGGTATGACATAGGGTATAAAGGGCAACTAAAGGCTTAGGGTTCCATGGGCTGTACAATATATACTGGTGCCCTGGACAGGGGCATAGAGTGCGTTTGGCCCCCCTGCAAAAAAACGTCAAGAGGGGCCCGGCGCACTCTGATCCCCATCCTCCCGCCCACTTAGCATCCTGCCTCAGCCCCACCCATGTCCAACCTCCATCCCCGCCCACTCTGCTTCCTCTATAGTTACACCACTGGCCCTGAAACTTAAAGTGCCGTGTAAAATATTTTGTCACCCAAATGAGATTCCCTTCTCCTTGGCAGGTCACATCTTCCTGTGGGTCTGTAATTTAAATATCACTGGACTGAAAGGTAAAGAGTCCCTGGCCGAGGTGTATAAATGTAGATGTACTTTGCGTCCTGTATCGCTCTGTGGGGCAAATCTTTATGTGGCAGTTTATTACTTATTTATCTATGGGTCGCTGGGGTTCATACTGGCAGCTCTGTTATTTTTGCACGCCTGCTTAGTAAGTGAAGATACTCTGAGTACAGCTGAAACCAAAGTTGTTTAAACATGAAAGAGCAAGTTGTAACACAGATAGATAAAGACACACGATACTGCAGGCTGGATGCACTAATTTTAGTTATACTAACAGGGACGGGTAACCCGCCCCCAAACCCTAACACATGTGCTAAAGTAATTCACCCGTGGTCATGTGACTGGATAGTGTAAACATGCTCTGCACTTATGGCAGTGGTATAGGAAAGCTGAACATAAATAAAAGCAGTTCAAAAGTAGAAGAATCTACAAATTGGAAAACGTCATTATTATCTGTCCAACTGAACGTCTACATCATACCAAAAATATGAAGTGTTGGGTTAACATCCCCTTTAAATCCAGACACACGTTAAAGGATGGTATTGATACATCAGCGAATACCTTCACACTCCCAATTGCGCCCAGTTTCACTATAATTACCGTGCCTGGCCGAATTATTCACCAGAAGGGTAGGGTTGCCACCTTTCTAAAAAATTTTAAAGCCCGGTGGGGGGGCGGGAACAAAAAGGGGTGGTCTGTGATGCAAAAGGGGGTGGAGTCACACACCGTGATGCAAAAGGGGCGGAGCAACACACACAATGGCCAGAAGCCTGAAAAAAAAAAAAGTTCTGAGCGAATTGGAGGTGGGCCAAGGGTTTTTTGTTAAGGGTATTACAAATTACCTGCAACTACATTGGAGGTAAATTTGCAATACTGGCCTGGCCTTGGCAGGTGTTTTACCAGGTTGGTAAAACACCAGCCGGGTGGTAACCCTACATAAGGGTCAGGGCACAAAATCAGATTCGGGAGATTAGTTGCCGAAGGTTGGTGAGATTAGTTGCTGAAGGACACAAGCTCAGATTCGGGGAGATTAGTCGCCCGGCTATCAGACTGTTTTCAGCTTAAACCTCAAGGGCTAGGGCTTGAGCATACTCAGTTTGCTCCTCTCCCCCTCCTCCCCTGCCTGCTGTAATCTGAGCTCAGAGCTATGAGCAAGCAGGGAGAGACTCAGGCAGGAAGTGATATCACAATAAGCTAATACGGCAACTGCTATCCTAAACGAACAGAGACAATGTCTAGAGCTGTTTACTCGGGTATGGTGATGCATTCTTCAGATCAAATATAGTGTTATAGCTTATGGCTATTATGGCTAATATATTGGCAATAAACTTCCTCTGTAGCGTTCTTTCTTCTTTAAAGGAATTGTATAATGTAATGTATAAAGGCTGGAGTGACTGGGTGTGTAACATAATAGCCAGAACACTACTTCCTGTTTTTCAGCTCTCTTGGTTGACACTGACTGGTTACCAGGCAGTAACCAATCAGTGACTTGAGGGGGGGCCACATGGATCATAACTGTTGCTTCTGAATCTGAGCTGAATGCTGAGGATCAATTGCAAACTCACTGAACAGTTATGTCCCATGTGGCCCCCCTTATAGTCACTGACTAACTCAGAGTTAGAGAGCTGAAAAGCAGGAAGTAGTGTTCTGGCTATTATGTTACACATCCAATCACTCCAGCTTTTATACATTACATATTTGGCTAACCAACTATATTAGAAACATTTTTATTTTGCACAGCCTATTTACCCTGTTTTTATTTTCACGCTGAACTGTTCCTTTTAGGGAGTTTAGAAAAACTCACATGAATTCGAAATCTGACCTTTGACAAATGGGCCTCTAACTGTATAAAACTCTATCCATGAATTATACCCTTGCAATGGAAAAAAGACTATAGTTATAGTTCAACACCTTCTGCCCATCTGAAGATACCGTGCATGGTGGGCATCTGGCACATACCAACAGCAGAAGGGGTGGAGGGATGGAACATTTCATTCAGATGTTGGTAACAATTCCCCACGTTTAAGGGAAACCACAATAATCAGCCGGAGATCCGACTCACGCACACGGCAGAGACGGTCTCATGCAATCCCGCTTTGTCTTCCAGCTTTCTCATGTGCTGCACATGCAAAACAAACACATTCCTTTCCCTTGCATCACCCAGAAAGTGCCAGCGTTTCCTCCAGGGCCATAAACACTGTATACACAGACCATGCATGGAACAGATGGCTGGGGGGGTGCCCTTGTGAGAATTAAAATGAAGGATTATTTTGTGTACTCACTTTAAAATCAGTACTCAACTCACCCCAAAACAACTTTTTGGATAATGAAAGGAAATGTCTTTCTAAGCAACTTTCCAATATACAGTCAAATGTTTTAAAGGAGAAGGAAAGGCTAAAAGTAAGTAAGCTTTATCAGAAAGGTCTATATAAATATACCAGTAAACCCTCAAAGTAATGCTGCTCTGAGTCCTCTGTCAAAAGAAACACCACATTTCTTTCCTTCTATTGTGTACTCATGGGCTTCTGTATCAGACTTCCTGTTTTCAGCATAAACCTCCAGGGCTAGGGCTTGAGCATGCTCAGTTTGCTCCACTCTCCCTCCTCCCCTCCCTGCTGTAATCTGAGCCCAGAACTATAAGTGAGCAGGAAGAGGCTCAGGCAGGAAGTGATGTCACACCAAGCTAATATGGCAGCTGCTATCCTAAATAAACAGATAGAGCTTCTACAGCGGTTTACTCAGGTATGGCAAAGCATTCTGCAGAGTAAATATAGTGTTATAGCTTGCACTTTTGTGGATGATCTATTGGCAATAAACTGCCTCGGTAGCTTTCCTTTTCCTTTAAAGCTGTTTGTAAATGTAACTGCTATTGACAGTGTCGGACTAGGAGGGTCCAGGCCCACTGGAGCTGCCATATTAGGGGCCCACGCCCTTTAAACCTCAGCATTGCAATGAAGGAGGAGAAAAGTCTGACTGTTATTAGGGTAACCTCATACAGGGAGTTCTGCCACGTATAGTATGTATATTTTATTTATATAGCGATTCTTGATTCTTGAAGCACCGTATAACAGGAAAATAAATAATAGAACAAACAGGGGGTCATTTCAATAATAAATACAACCAAGTACAGGTATAGGATCTGTTATCCAGAATGCTCGGGACCTTAGGTTTTCCGGATTACGGGCCTTTCCGTAATTTGGATCTTTATACCTTAAGGGTAGGACTACACGGAGGTTTTTGGCACAATCCGACGCTGGTGAGAAATCACATATGATGAAAATAAGTGTGCAGCGTCTGCATCCGACAGTGCAGATCAGCGCTGCGACTTCATCCGACAATGCATTCACTTACCGTACCTTATTTCCGTCGCATGTGATTTGTTGCCGGCATTTTGTTGCAGCGCATCGGATTGTAACGAAAACGTCCGTGTAGTCCTACCCTTAAGTCTACTAGAAAATCACGTAAACATTAAATAAACCCAATAGGCTGGTTTTGTTTTCAATAAGGATTATTTGTATTTCAGTTGGGATCAAGAACAATGTAATGTTTTATTATTACAGACAAAAAGGAAATCATTTTTAAAAATGTGGATTATTTGGATACAATCCGTAATTCAGAGCTTTCTGGATAACGGGTTTCCAGATAACGGGTCCCATACCTGTACAGCATACAATGCAAATAAATGCAAAGTACAGTTACAATTAAAATAAGGAACATAAGTGTCAAGGAGAAAGAGGATGGAGGTCCCTGTCCTAGAGTCCTGCGCGGAACCAATTTGTTAAACCGAACCGGACCCATAAACCGCATACTTATCCGCTTGGACCCGCTACCCGACCAGACCCGCAAGTACCTTATCCGCAACCTGCTGACCATCAAGAAACAGGAAGTGCTGTCATTGTAAACAGGAAGGGACATCATTAGAAGTTGGCTTGATCAGAAGAAAAGGAGTAAAACTCGGTATTGAGAAGACCCGCGACCCGAAAACCTGGAGAACCGCCTACCCGTGTATATACCCGCTCCTGAAACTTCTACCTGCAACCCTGCAGGACTCTACCCTGTCCCGTGGAGCTAACAATCTACAGTAACAAGATACCCTATTGTAGCAAGTAAACCAAGTAATTGTCTCTTTATGTGTGTGGTCATGTTTACTATTGTTTCTGTTCCACATTACTGCTGCTATGGATACGGAGTGAAAAGGTGAATGCCATGCACTAAAGACATTTCCCATAATGCTACGGTGCGGGGGTCCATTCTCTTCTGCTTAGACCACTAAAGGCGGGCATTAGAGGCACAGGAAATGAAGTGCAGCTATGAAAGCCATGATGATGTCTCCCAGCAGAGCACTGCGGAGCTCCACATGTTCTGCAGGAAAGGCTTACACACGTGCAAACGGCACTGCTGTCCCTGCTCTCGTACTTTTTTATGATTTAGCTGAATTAACAAACATAATTGCTTTTCTCCCTTCCCTACGCTGCAGAACATGCTGGAAAGCAATTAAAAATCCCCCTAGGAAACTCAGCACCTGCAGGAACAAGATTCAGTCTGGCAAACTGTGAGAATTGTCATCTTATTGCTCCTAGAATTCTCCCAGCGCTCTCCCTGCCCCCTTCCTGCAGCCTCACGGGTCGGACCTGGGAAAACAGAGCTCTCAGTGTTCCCGTCGAACCCCAATGATCAGGCGGCGGAATCTGCTGCTTCCTTATTCCCAGCAAATCCCTGTGCATTAAGACGCACTCGTGCAGCGGCGCTGAGCTACGTTAAAGGGGAACTATCGCGTAAATTAAAATTAAATATAAGCTTCAGCATACTGAAATGAGAAACTTTCTAAATACAATCAATTAAATATTCTGCATTCTGAAATAATTAAGTTTATGTTCACTATTCCTCTCTCATCATCTGTTTCTCTTCATTCTGTCTTCATGCAGCAGTTGGGTGTCATATCCAAGCTGTAATTTTTTGATGTGCAATACCCCGAAGTATTCTGAGTTTCGGGGGAAAATTATGAAAAAAATCTGAAAAAAATCACGAAAACCTTGAAATTGGATTATTTCCCGCAAAGCAAATTTTCGGGAAAATTTAATAATAAATAAGCGTTAAAAACCCGAGCGGATTTGATCGGAGTTTGTAGAAGAAAATATTGAGATAAATTCGGACTCTGATAAATAACCCCCTTAACGTTAAATTGATTTTCTAGTAGACTTAAGGTATGAAGATCCAAATTACATCCGGAAAATCCAAGGTCCCAAGCGTTCTGGATACCAGGTTCCATACCTGTATTTTCCTATCATGTATCATGAGAAATTCTATATTCTCTTCACTTGAATTCACTTTTCCCCCAAGCAATTATATAGATGCAAAAGGTTCCAGCAGTAACACGGAGCTCTCCCCAATATAAGTCGGCAATAATGTGTCTCTCCACTACAGAGATCTCATTCCCCAGCAAGAAGAACGTCTCCAAGGGGAGAACTCTGCCAGAATGTGCTGCAAGTCACACGATTAACACAATACAACCTCAAGAGCACAAGGGAGAAGCCGGGGGATATTCATAATCAGGAGCATTTAATGTGCTAATTTACTCTACACAAGCTTTCAAGTTGCCAAGAATTTTCTTCCCGTACTTGTGCCAGTCCCCATTTCACAGGCTTGGCATCTTTGTTGTAAGGATACACGGACAATACAAGCAGGGCGCACACATAATTAGCACTTCCCTACGAGGTATATACATACAGATATACATTATGTTTGGTCTACATTTATACTGAGCCAGTGATACACAGCTTTATTCCGCCAATGTTTCATTATTCCGGAAAGTTTGTGTCTACAAAGGGTCCCAGTGATCCCCTGTATTGATGTGAAGCTTCTTCCAACAGTAGACAACTATATCAGTAAATAAGATTAAGAAACGGAATTATTCTGAATTATGATTTTAATAGCATTTCTCAGATGGCATAATTCAATCGGAGCCCCCCTATACCTCCTGCCATCGATATGAATGGAATCACCCGTATAGGCCTGTAGACGCAAGTTTGAACGTCTTTTAGGGGCATCATCAGAAAGTTTCCATCCAAGTGAAATGACAAAAGGTACAGGGAGTATTGAACGTTTTTCCACTGGTGGAGAAACTCAATGTGCGTCACAACCTTTAATCCCTGCCCCAATGGAGGTAAAAACCATATATTTGAAGCGTGCCGAAAGACAAAATCTTTACCCAATTTGGCCTTCTGAGTAGGGGCCCAACTCATCCTGAAAGGGTTTTCAAACCTGCCAACAGTTATCTGGTCAATATTTAGCCATATATCAGTCATGCAGTCCCGAATGCTCCATCCATGGGCCAATAAACTGCCAAATCTGCAGTTGTTATTGGACCACGTTTGGCCAAGTTTTTTCACTCTAAATCCCCAAACACAGGCATGAATGGTTCCTTAATGAACCCTAGGGTTCTGAACGTAATTGTAAGGTACGCTTGGTACCAGTGGCGTAAATAGATGTTACTGGGCCCCACAGCAAATTCATTTTATGGCCCCCAACATAACCACATGTTGCCCTTTTTTACCAATATATATTGAAATTGCTCATTAATTAGGGCCTCATGGGGCCCCTATACCTCCTGGGCCCCCCTGCAGCCGCAGGGTCTGCTTCCTCTGTAGTTACGCCCCTGCTTGGGACGCTGGTGGTCTAGTGGCCGGCGGGGACACCCGCTGCGTGGTTGTTGTCTCCTCTAGCGCCGGTTTCTCTATGGTGTGTGCGGCTTCCGGGTTTTATGTGCCGGCGTGATGACGTCACCATACTTTGGCGCAAAATTCAAACGTATTTAAAGGGACTTTGCATTTTTATTAGTTGCCCGTTGTTAGGTCTAACTTGTTTAGTTCCTGTTTGCTTATTCTACGTGAATTCTTTTGTGAATCCTGGTTTACCTGTCTGCCTGATTATTCCAAACTCTCCAATCCTGATCCTTGCCTGTCTGACTATCCTGTGAACTCTGCCTGTACTAGGGTTGCCACCTTTTAGAAAAATTGTTACCGTCTGCTCGAGGCGGGGCCTCAAAAGGGGCGTGACGTGACTGCAAAAGGGACGTGGCGTGACGTCAAAAGGGACAGGCCACCCAACGGACACCCGCGGACGCTAGAAGAGGCAAAAGAAAAGGTAAGTTGCAGGGGATTGGGGGCAGGCCGAGGGCTCCTTTTGATCATATTTCAAATTTACCGGCAGCTACATTGCCGGCAAATTTGTAATACCGGACCCGGCCTTGGCAGGTATTTTACCGGCTAGGCCGGTAAAATACCGGCCGGGTGGCAACCCTAGCCTGTACCGACCCGGCCTGCCTGATTACGCTATGCTGGTTGATCCTTCTGAGTTTTGTTGTCTTCCATCCTAAATCCTTGGTAAACAATCGTGCCCCTTTGCTCATCCAGAACTCTTGCTTGGCTCCTCTCCTATTAAGACCTGGTGGCATCCGATTAGCGGAGGGCTCCTCCCGAAGTGAAAGACGAGACCAGGGAGCCTAGCACCTGTTCTGGATTTAGGGAAACAATTGTGCAGTGTCGGACTGGGACACCAAGAGCCCACCAAAAAACTTAGACCAGGGACCCACTAAAAATTTTTAGACCAGGTCCCCACACTGAATACTATTTTCTTCTTCTCCTCACTCAACCTCTATTCTCCTAGTCTCTTTTCTTTACATACTATAATCTATTATTCCATCTATTTAGCCTCTTTGTTCTCATAGAAATAAGGAATTGAAATGAAATAAGCAGCGTGAGGGCCACTGACACCTGGGCCCACCGGGAGTTTTCCTGGTGTCCTGGTGGGCCAGTCCGACACTGTGATCGTGACAGTAATATATATAGTAAAACCTAAACATAAATATAAGAAATTAAATGTTGGCACAAGGCTTAAATTGAAGCCTGTCAATCTTTTTTTTTTTTTCTGAGTCACTGACCCCAACGACCAGGTAGCATTTTTAGTTGCAAGTGAAAGTAGAAAGCCCACTACAATTTTATAAGAAGCTAATGAAGAAACAGGAATAATATAAACCCAGATAGTGTCTGCCAAGCCAAAGACCCCAACACTGCCAAGAAACAATGACTACCAGAATGTTTCAGCTTGATGAGATATTATTTCCTATAAAAAAACACACAATTATTGCATAAAAATATGGTTTTCACCCAATGTATATAAAGTCGTGTTTTTCAATGCTCCTTAAAAAAACACAAGGCTAATGAATATAGGAAAGGCACCGTTTTATTTAAGATAAATATTTAAATGAATTTGGAAAGCACTGGCTGTGCCTATAAAGGCAAGTACTGAAGCTACCAAATCTACATGTCTCTATGAGAACATAATAAGGAAAAATCTGTCTGGTCTGCTGATCTCGCTGCGTACTGGCAACTTCTCAAACATCTGTTAAAGGTCAGATTTCCACTGCATGGAACCAATCAATAGAGCTATACAAGTCTACAAGAACCAAGACAAGCCTTAAACAAAGACCACTGTTTCACATGAAGAAGGAATTTGGACAAAAAAAGTTCAACACAACATCCTTTTCCCACTACCTCTCGCCCTTAAAATATTAAAAAGGGGGGGGGGTGGGTAGGAGGTTTAGAAAATCCAGGGGGTTTTAAACTCATTTCAACAATTCTGTACGAGCCCAAATCCAGAATATTTTTTAAAAGAGTGAGAGGTCTCAGTCATTAAGGATTAACACTGAACTATGTTATGTTCCGTTCCACTAGGGATGCACCGAAGGATTCGGTTCGGGATTCGGCCTTTTTCAGCAGGATTCGGATTCGGCCGAATCCTTCTGCTTGGCCGAACCGAATCCGAATTTACATATGTAAATTAGGGGCCGGGAGGGAAATCGCGTGACTTTTTGTCAGAAAACAAGGAAGTAAAAAATGTTTTCCCCTTCCACCCCTTATTAGCATATGCAAATTAGGGTTTGGATTCGGTTCGGTATTCGGCCGAATCTTTTGCAAAGGATTCGGGGGTTCGGCCGAATCCAAAATAGTGTATTCAGTGCATCCCTACTTTCAACTCAGGATTAACACTGAATTGCATTGTTTTAATTATACAGGTATGGGGCCTGTTATCCAGAATGCTCGGTACATGGGCCTTTCCAGGTAATGGATCTTTCAATAATTTGGATCTTCATACCTTACGTCTACTAGAAAATCATGTAAACATTAAATAAACCCAATAGGCTGGTTTTGCCTCCAAAATAGATAGAATAATTCTATCTATGTTGGGATCAAGCTACTGTTTTATTATTACAGAGAAAAAGGAAATCATTTTTAAAAATTAAATTTTTTGGATAAAATGGAGTCTATGGGAGACAGGCTTTTCGTAATTTGGATCTTTCTGTATAACAGGTTTCCGGAATAACGGATCCCATACCTGAATATAAAACACACTGTTTAATCGGAATGCTAGGTTGAGCATATTTAAACCAGGGCTGGAAAACCGGCAGGAGCACCTCATGTAACCAAAGGAAAAATACACGATATTTGTAAGTACTACTTAGACTTTCTATAACTGATCCACAAGATATATATGGAGCTTTATATATCTGCATATATTTGATTATTGGTAAGTGAAAGATGCCACACTTTTTATTTAAAGGGGAACTATCGTGAAAATCATACTGGAGTAAGAAACTTTCTAAATACAATCAATGAAATATTCTGCGTCATTTCTGCAATAGTCAAGTTTATATTCACTATGCTTAACTGATGTATGAAAGAGGCAGTGCAAGCTTGTATCAATGCAGCTCATGACTATTAGTAGAACTACTGGTAGGATGTCTTAAGGTGGCCATACACGAGCAGATAAAGCTGCCGATATCGGTCCTTTTGACCCATTCGGCAGTTTATCTGCCTCTGTATGTCTTTCCCATTGATATCTGGCCACGACCGACCTGTCGGAGCCCATTGCCCCTAGGGCCAAATGTTCGGATTACCACAATGTAGCCCTGCCATTGGTGGGCATTTCGGGGAAAGATCCGCTCTTTTGGCAATGTCTTCAGACGAGCGGATCTCTTTGTGTATGGCCAGCTTTACTATCTGGAGACACTGAGGGAAACCACCTCAACACCTAATCCTATAATCTTCTATCTTGGTACTCACAGATTCCCTGATTTCAACTGGTGCTAAGGCCTTCATCCCCCAGGGCTTTGAAACAAATATAACCTCAAGCCTCAGGGGTTGAAGATCTAGGTCACTTGGCTTCCTTATATATTTTGTAGGAGGATCACGTGACTCAGATGGAGCACTGAAGGATAGTGTATCACTAGTGTGGCCGCCCTAAGCTCTTGCACAGCTTCTACCCAAGGGAAACGTACATGTAGCAGCTAGGTTAATGCTCACAATAATAAGCTTCATCATACTGAAATAAGAAACTTTCTATTTACAATCAATATAGTGGCCAGATTCTGTATCACTGTGAAATAATCAAGTTTATCTTCACTATTCCTCTCTCAGCATCTGTTTCTCTTCATTCGATCACCAGACATCATGTCTCTCTACATGCAGAATTTGTGCAAAAGGCAGTTATTTTGTTAGATTTTGTTTGTACTGGAGTCAGTTATTTAAGTGAGCTCTAATTCATCTGCTAGGAAAGGAGCCCCCCTATAAGATATATTGGATCTAACTGTCAATGACTATCTGACACCCAACTGCCGCATGCCACGAAGGCAAAATTAATAGAAACAAATGCTGAGAGAGGAAGAGAGGACGAACCAATGGCATCGAGCATATCCCATAATTAAGTCTAATAGCTAATACAGCTGATATCAGCCTCAAATAATTGAATGGTCCTTCTGGGTGTAAAAGGTCTGAAGGCAAAACCAAGGCCTGAGGGGATTATGGGAATCCCCACTCCCAGAGAAAGTTTTATAAAAAAAACTGTTTCTGATCAACGTGTAAATTCTTATTTCAAGAAACTTCTGTTTCTTTAAGAAGGTTTAAAACCTTTAACTCATTTATATTTCTTGAACTATACATTCTATACCAAATTAAGGGGTGCAAGTGGTTAACTGTAGAATGTGTGAGATGCTTGGCCAGACCAAACCCATTATAGATAGAGTAAGTGGCTGGAAGGACCTAGACTGGAGACGGCCCCACAAATG
This sequence comes from Xenopus laevis, assembly GCF_017654675.1. Classification (NCBI taxonomy): domain Eukaryota; kingdom Metazoa; phylum Chordata; class Amphibia; order Anura; family Pipidae; genus Xenopus; species Xenopus laevis. Next base: position 9,772,240 of record NC_054384.1, read on the forward strand.
AATGATACTTTGGTTGCCATGACCTTGATCCCATGACCTACCACTATTCTCTCCCTTCCCAACATGGCTGGAACACAAGTCTTCTATGTTCCAAAAACCACAAAAGGCAAGCCTTCCATGTATATTCTTTCCACTTTGCCTCAATAAAATAATATATTGAGTGGTCAGGATTTAAATCTCCCTACGGCTCAATGCGGCATGTGCCTCACTTGCGCTCCGTCCACGGTTTTATGAAATTAAAAGTGAGAAGTGTCCACGGGCTGCAGTCTCTAATCTCCTACTAGGATGGAAAAGTCGGCACGTGTACATCCCCTAACATTTCATCCTTGGAGATATCACATGATGTTGTTATTCATTACTGGAAAATGCACTGACCACACAATCAAATGGGTTTAGCACAATGCAGAAATCTCACAGTCATACTTGCCCATTTAGTAGCTTACCTCTGCTGCACATGGCTCTACTATACCACACTAGGGTTGCCACCTGGACTAGGATTTCGCCCGGACAACCCAGTATTTGTAAGAAAATCCAGACTGGACATTGAAAAAAATGACATGGCAATCAGCCAACTGCTGATCGCCGCGTCATCAGTCCAGACCCCAACCCGACGTCACTGGTCCTGCCCTCGCCCCCAACATCATCTGGCCTGCCCACGAGACCACCCCAAAGTAAGACTAGCAGAGCACCCCAAAGTAAGACTAGCAGAGCACCCCAAAGTAAGACCACCAGAGCACCTCAAAGTAAGACCACCAGAGCAGCCCAAAGTAAGACCACCAGAGCACAGCAAAGTAAGACTAGCAGAGCACCCCAACATAAGACCACCAGAGCAGCCAAAAGTAAGACCACCAGAACACTCCAAAGTAAGACCACCAGAGCACTCCAAAGTAAGACCACCAGAGCACTCAAAATAACTCCAGATCACTCCAAAGAAAGACCACCAGAGCACCCCAAGTAAGACCACTCAAACAGTTGAAAATAAAACTTGACATAATTAGTGCCTTTGTCAGAATGGAACCACATAGTAGCAATGTTAATGCCCCTTAGCGTCCGTAGACCCGCATATGCTTTATATGTTGTGTGTGATAACTTTTATATGGAGCCACGCACTTCCGAAAGGCATAACAGCTCCATCTATCAAAGAATTATGAATACTAATAATCATTTGAAAAGTGTTTTGCTTCTGAGAGGAGGTGGGTGAATTTTCCATGGCTGAGCTGGAATTGTCATGTAAGCGCTTCATTCCTACGTTTCATCTAGTTTGGAGCCCGGCCAGGAAGTTTCCACTGAACTATATAAAGCAAAACCATATGTGTGAAATGACTGAGCTCAGCAACAGTAGGGTCTTCCTGCAATGTACCAATGAGAAAAACGGCACATTTTGCTTTCAAACAAGGAATTGGCCAACGCACCACTGTAAACCAGCTTTAAATCAGGCAGTGCCCCCAACAGTCACTGTCTGGCGTACCTTTGCAGAAACATGTAAATATATTAAAGTAATTGCTGTTCCTGCAGCTCATGTATCATCACAAGCAGATTTATTTTTCCTTAAATAAGCATAACCTTATATGGTGTTGCAACAGCTAGAATGGCACAGAGTGATTCTGTATCTTGTTTTTAGACCACAGCAGAAGTGCAGAAGTTGTTCTGGGTAGAACCTGGCCATCGCCAAATCCAAAGTGCACCTACACATAACCCCCCCCCCAGACGCTCAATCAGATACAGCTACACTGTGAATCCAGTGAACAAGAATTACATGTTTTAGGACTGACTGGACAAACCATGTCTGATAAAGAGGTGAACCAAATTCCTAATAAATTCCCAGCTAATTGGTCCTAAACACGGGTAACATACTCCGAAGTGATGATGCATTTAAAAAGAATCAAAGCAAGGCTGAACCCCAAAACAATAAGAAACCTATTCCAGGGTCTCAAGCAGTGTAAGACAACCATAGCTGTATTCAGGGCTGCAGTAGAAATAATTTTTCTTGCCTTTTTAGCTGGCAACAACATCTTTAAGTCAATATGTAATCATAATGAGTTCACATTACAGCAGTGGAATGGGGTGAACCCCCAGGAAAGGCTCAGCTTGATGTCCAGTTAGGGTGGGTTTAGTGGAGAATGTCCCTTTAGTCTCCCAAGTACACCTGGAAGTTCTGCTTGAGGGCCAATTAGCGTTGAATTGAGGGAGAATGTCTTTACTGTATGAGATACATTTGGAAGTTCTGCCTGAAGGCCAATTAGGGTGGAATTGAGGGAGAATGCGTCTTTACTGTCCCAGATACAATATGGGTGGAATTGAGGGTGAATGTGTCTTTACTGTACCAGATACATTTGGAAGTTCTGCCTGAAAGCCAATTAGGGTGGAATTGAGGGAGAAAATTTCTTTATTGTTCTAGATACATTTAGAAGTTTTGCCTGAAGGCCAATTAGGGTGGAATTGAGTGACAATGTGTCTTTACTATTCCAGATACACTTGGAAGTTCTGCCCTAAGGCCAATTAGGGTGGAATTGAGGGAGAGTGTGTCTTTACTGTTCCAGATACACTTGGAAGTTCTGCCTGAAGGCCAGTTAGGGCGGGATTGAGGAAGAGTGTGTATTTACTGTTCCAGATACACTTGGAAGTTCTGCCTGAAGGCCAGTTAGGGTGGGATATAGGGAGAACGTCTCTTTACTTTCTCAGATATACCTGCAAGCCCTATCTGAAGGTCAGCTGAGGTCAGATTTGGGGAGAATGTCTATTTGCTCTCCCTGATACACTTGTAAGCCCCGCCTGAAGGTCAGGTATGGTTAGATTTGAGGAGAATTTATATTTGTCCTCCCAGATACACACAAAAGCTCAGTTCATAGGTCAGTTGCGGTGAAATATGCAGGAAACAGTTATTTCCTGTCTGAGATGCTCTTGGAACCATGGCTTGGAACTACATCAAAGTTTTTCTAAATCTCTTGCTTTGAACTAAGGAGAGGGAACAACCACTGCTTTAGAGAATTAGACAATGGTTCAAGTCCTAACAGACCTGCAGACTCATTAGATAGCTTCAAGAAGACTTTAAGCGAGTGACCAAATACAGGGTTATTGAAAATAGCTCTCTAAGTTGATCCAGGGACTGGTCAAATTGCCATCTCTTTGAGTCAGAAAGGATTCCCCCCCCCTATAGTGAGACTTCAGAAGGGGTTAGAGAGGCTTCAGAAGGGGTTAGAGAAGCTTAGCCAGGCTTTAGAAGGGGTTTGTGCATACCTCTTGATCAGGGGTCCCCAACCTTTTATACCCATGAGTCACATTTAGATGTAAAAAGGTGTTGGGGAGCAACACAAGCATAGAACATGTCTTGGTGGTGCAAAATTAGTGCTGTAATTGTCAATTTGGTAGCCCCTATGTGAACAGGCAGTCTGTTTGGCAGTACACCTGTTTTTTTATGCAACCAAAACTTGCCCCTACACCAGAAATTAAAAAATAAGCACCTGGTTCGAGGCCACTGGGAGCAACATCCAAGGTGCGGGACAGCAACACGTTGCTCACAAACCACTGGTTAATGGTCACTGCTCTGGATAAACTAGCAATTAGGCAGGTTTAATATAGGGACATAATGTGTCCCTAACCCTAACTTAACTTACCTGGTATGTAGATTCAATTGACAGCTTGGGTCTGGGAGACTCCATAGATAAACTTTTACAATTTTTTTTGTTATTAAGCCCAAATATTTGGTCAGAGTCCACTTCGCCTTAAACAAGGTTCCAGACATATACTGTTAATATATTTACGTATCTCATCCTTTAAGAACATCAAATCTAACATTAAAATTAAGTCCTCACGCATTAGCTCAAATCCTACCCCAATGATCCTTCAGGCTGGGCACTCTCACCAACTGTTTTGGGCCCCCAGTTTAGGAGTTTGCGCTATGGGGTAAAAACATTAACTATTGGACCTGATTAGTGCTTACTTTTCTTTTGTTTTTTTAATCAGTTATACTGAATGAAATTTCTTGGCCTGGGCAAACGGAATAATAAAATGATTAAAGTTGAGATATAACAAGACGCATGGTTCTTAAGGTGGCCATACATGGATAGATCCGCTCGTTTGGCGATGTTGCCAAACGAGCGGATCTCCCTCCGATATGCCCACCTTGAGATGGGCAATATCGGGCAGATCCGATCGTGGGCCCTAGGGCCCAACGATTGGATCCTAGCGTTCGCAAACGGGCGGTCGGATAGCGGGACCGCATCAACGAACAGATGCGGCCGCGATCCGACGAGATTTTTAACCCCATCCGATCGAGATCTGGCCGACTTTCGGCCAGATCTCGATTGGGGAAGCCCGTCGGGGGCCCCCATACACGGGCCAATAAGCTGCCGACTCGGTCTGTCGGCAGCTTTTATCGGCCCGTGTATGGCCACCTTTAGGCTAAATGCATGCAAATTTCCTCCATCATTTGCCTTCCTGGGAATAACTTTTTTTTATAGCTGCCGGCTTGAACATGCCCAACTTAAGAACACCCTTCCTAAAAAGTAAAATCCTACAAAGAAAAGTGGTTTCAAGGCTTCTAAAGAAATAGGTTTCCAGCAATAAACTCAACAGACTATTTGACTCTACTCCTACAGCCTATTATTAGGGAAATATTTGGCAGAAAACATACACTACGAGACAATTACCAAGAATTCGCTCTGCACAATTCAAGCTCAAGAAATAAATCTAGAGGATTCTGACTGAAGTTGGACGGAGTTGGAAACCGACCAACTACTGATTTCCACGATTTCTGAAATTAATATCATAACCAAATCTGCTGAAAATGACCCAAAGCTGTTTGTTATCACGACGTTAGCATGGTCTAATATTGAGATGATTTAGGTTGTGTGAAACCGTTTATTGTACCATTACATAGTCTAAAATGTTACTTGGGGGGGAGGAAGAAAGCAGCAAACCATCTTCTCAAAAAGGTCAGGGCCCATTACAAAAATATATCACTTCTCACTTTTTCATTTTTAGCAAACATTAAAGTGATGCAGTAAAAAAATCATGTTCCACAGTGTTGAGTCCTGCACGGCTCCATTCTTTGAAACCCATACCCGACCCGTACCCGCAACATGAACCCGCAATTAGACCCGCATGTTCTCGCTACATAACCCGCAATAGGCCAACTAACCTTCCGACCCGGGGGACACGTGAAACTGGAAGTGACTTCACTCCGGTGCCGAATCTTCCCAAAAAAAATTAAAAACTGGAAGAACCACAAGGGTTTTTGGGAGGGATCAAACCTGCCTGCACGGCCAAGGAATCGGGGACTTTTTGCCAGGTCCTGCGTGGCTCCATCCTTTGAAACCCGTACCCGGCCCCTACCAGCAACATGAACCCTCAATAAGACCCGCATGTTCTTGCTACACGACCCACAATAGGCCAACTAACCTTCCGTACCTGGGGACACGTGAAACCGGAGGTGACTTGAGGTACTAATTTGGCCAAACGAAATTACAAAAAATTTGACAACACGAAATGACATGGTATATATAAGAACATTTCACAACAATACGGCCCAATGGAGTATATAGAAGACTGTCACAAGCTTCATAACCACAATGAGGTTTCAACACTCCATCTGAATACCACAAAAAAGCAAAAACTATTTTATGCTTTCACCGCATTATTTGATATTTCTATGGACATAGATGAGAAAAGTTTATTTTGATGACTGCTTCAATTTAATCCGTAACATCCTCTATTGTTTATGCCCATGCCAACATGCTCACAGCCGCCCACACAAATCATTCCGCCACGTTTCCCTTTATTTTAAAACATGACCTACATCTCACCGTAGAGTAACTACACTTGTCAGTAGATACAAATATGGTGATAAATCAAAGGTGACATCACAAGGATCAATGTTTAATATGTCTTCAATGATGTTATTTTAGAACCCAAACCCTGGATTTTTATTGACACCCAACTTCAAAGTAAGGCCTATATTCTGAACCAGTTTGAAAGTCTGTTTAGATGTGGTTTGGGGTGAAATCCCTGGAACTGTCACTCGTGGCTCATAAAACAATGTTTTCAAACATCTACAACCTTGTTAATAGATAAGGGGAGCTCTGACCAAACACTGGGGGGCTTGAACCAAAATAGTGCCATTTTTTGGAACCCGTTGCTGCAACCTGCAATCCGCCACCTGCTTTCTTACCCGATTGGACCCGCTACCCGACCTGCAAGTACCTTATCCGCAACCCAGACCCGCGACCCACTGACCATCAAGAATCAGGAAGTGCTGTCATTGTAAACCGGAAGTAAGAGCCTCCGAAGTAGGTGTGATCAGAAAAAAAGGAGTAAAACAGGAAATTCTGTCATTGTAAACAGGAAGTGACATCATTGGAAGTAGACGTGATCAGAAAAAAGGAATAAAAATCGCTATTGAGAAGACCCATGGCCCGACCCGCGACCCACAGAACCGCCGACCCGTGTCTATACCCACACCTGGAACTTCTACCCGCAACCCGCGGGTACCCGACTCGCTGCAGAACTCTATGCTGCAGTACGACTGTATTCAGACAAATACACATAAATTTATTTCCCATTACAGGCTGGTGTGCTAAAACCTAGATCTTTGCTCAGAGGTAGTTGGCCCTGGGCTGGATATTCCAGCACTAATAGAACTCCCAGTAAAACTCCCAGCATCTTCAAGGCAGGCAAAGGCTGAGGGATATACTGCTTGAGTGCGCTTTTCTATGTATTAGCAACTTTGCTGCCCCTTTAATAAAAATAAGAGATCTTCAAAAAGTGAAAACTAGAGCTTCAAGACAAAACTGAGAAGTTCATGGATTGTTTGCTTGGGATTGTGTGTTTCTGTATGCTGGCAGCCCACACGAATGATTGCTGAGGAGTTTGCACTTGGCTGAAAGAATGTTTAAGCATTTTCCATGCTTCGGGCCAAGAATTGCTACACCCAACTGATGAGGTCCCTCCAGTTCATCTGTGCTATTGTATTCTCATTTCCCTCACCACAGATAATCTGCACGGTACAGGCTCACACAATTTAATGTAAAAAGAAAGTGTGCAACATTAAAACAAGGTTATATCAGCACAGAATGGAGTGTAAAGGCTAATTTATCCAAGGCTGTTATCTGGCATTTTGTACCTGTGACACATGACCATGGGCTGAAATGTGCAGAAAAAATGTTCCGCTCGTGGCGCATCGAAGGGAAATTTACCTCCTGAATGTGCCGTCTTGGAGATTTGCAAAACCATTTATGGACTTTTATTTGAGTGACAGGGTGTAACTAGAGTGTGCTGGGCCCCCCCTGCAAAAAAATCTTCAGAAGAGCCTGGCGCACTCCCATCCCCATCCTCCTGCCCACTTCCTGACCATGTCCTGCTCCAGCTCCACCCACATCCCACTCCTACCCCAACTCCTCTCACTCCTACCTCAACTCCGCCCACTGCTACCCCAACTCCACCCACTCATACCCCAACTCCACCCACTCCTACTTCGCTCACTCCTACCTCAACTCCGCCCACTCCTACCCCGACTTCGCTCCCTCATACCCCAACACCACTCACTCCTACCCAACTCCGCTCACTCCTACCTCAACTCTGCCCACTCCTACCTCAACTCCACCCACTCCTACCTCAACTCCACCCACTCCTACCCCAACTCCACCCATTCCTACCCCAACTCCACCCATTCCTACCCCAACTCCGCTCACTCTTACCCAAACTCCGCCCACTCACACCCGACTTGCGTCCCAGGTAAGAGAGCAGCTGTTTTTATTAGCTATTGAGAAAGCAGACCCCACAGTTCGGGCGTCCATGTTTCCCGGGCCCCCCTGCGGGGTCTGCTTCCTCTATAGTTACGCCACTGTTTAGTGACTTAGCCCTGAGATGGGGGATGAGGCCAAAAGCTATCAATGGGCCCATGTGTGATTATGTGGCGCATTCTCAGCCTTATAACTACAGGTATGGGACCTGTTATCCATGGGGTTTTCCGGAAAAGGGATCTTTCAGTAATTTGGATCTCCACACCTTCAGTTTACTAAGGAATCATTTAAAGGAGAAGGAAAGGCTAAAATTAAGTAAGCTTTATCAGGTCTATATAAATACACCAGTAAACCCTCAAAGTAATGCTGCTCTTTTTTTTCAAAAGAAGTGGATAACCTGATCTTAAATTCCTTTTAAACTCCATCTTTTTAGCATTTTTAATAGTCTTTTTGTTCGGCCAAGTCTCCCTCCCCCTCCACTTTTAGAAATGGGCGTCTCTTTTGGCCGCTGCCTCAAGGCAACCAAAAAAAACCCAAACACACCAGAAAAGCTTGCTGGAGATTGGGAGCACATGTTCTCTCAAGCTCTTTTTGTGTGTTCCTGTCAGATCAGTCACCTATTCGCTAAAATGCAACTGTCACTCGTTACTTATTGTCTTCTGATGTCACCCAGATGTTGATGACCTCATACTGATTATATAGAAAGTACTAAAAGTACTTTTTAATATAGAGATTAAAGTACTTTTGCATCAAAATTTGTAATAACACAAAACGATTCATAACATTAACAAAGCTTGACAAGAGAGCTTACAATCGAGCGTATATATCACAGCCACAGTGTCCCACTGGGTATCCGCGGGAAAGCAATATCTCAGGGCACTTATCTACAGCGGTGCAATGAAGTGGGAACAGTCGGGACCCGAGTTCCCACAAGAAATATGTTCGACTGGAATATAGAGTTTCCTTAAAGTGATACAGATGTTCCAAGAGAAGAAATTCAGTTGTTTTCTATTCCTGGTCTGCAAGTCAAAATCTATCAATTTGTACCTGTCAAGGGATAGAATAAAGAACAGGGTTCTGGTTATCTCTAGGCAATCTCTGAACAGATATGCGGCAGACTGTTAAAGAAAGATGCCAGAGCTCAGATGAGGAAAGAACCAGCTAAAAAGTTCCGCAGGCTACAGGTCTTCTGGGTTATGTATTCTGTAGGAGAAAATAAACTGCTTGCCCGGCAACTGTATACTAGATGAATTTATCCTGCTGGGCTACACCTGGTCAGGGTTGAAATTTATATAAAGGCACCAGAGGGCCCATGCCTGGGGCAGCAGCCTTCAGATGTATATTACAGTATATAAAAACCTCTGCCATGGACACTTGTGGGTAAAGCTGGCAGCAAAGCAAGATAACCTGAAATAATTCAGCAACAACAGCCCATTATGAAACTAAGCCAACATAGTTATTCTCCTGTACTTAGAACAATTCAGCAGGAACAGCCCATAGGTTATCTTATAGCCTGAACAGAGAGGTACTATGAAACTATAGCAGCATAGTTATTCCCCTGTACTATGAACAATTCAACAGGAACAGCCCATATGTTGTCTTGTAGCCTGAACAGAGAGGTACTATGAAACTATACCAGCATAGTTATTCTCCTGTACTATGAACAATTCAGCAGGAACAGGACTTATGTTGTCTTGTAGTTTGAACAGAGAGGTACTATTAAACTAAGCCAACACAGTTATTCTCCTGTACTTAGAACAATTCAGCAGGAACAGCCCATATGGTGTTGTGTAGCCTGAACAGAGAGGTACTATGAAGCTATAGCAGCATAGGTATTCTCCTGTACTTAGAACAATTCAGCAGGAACACCCCATATGTTGTCTTGTAGCCTGAACAGAGAGGTACTATGAAGCTATAGCAGCATAGATATTCTCCTGTACTATGAACAATTCAGCAGGAACAGCACTTATGTTGTCTTGTAGTTTGAACAGAGAGGTACTATTAAACTAAGCCAACACAGTTATTCTCCTGTACTTAGAACAATTCAGCAGGAACAGCCCATATGTTGTCTTGTAGCATGAAACTATCCCAGTATAGGTATTCCCCTGTACTAATCACAGTTCTGCAGAAACCTCTAAAAGGGAGAAATGCTCCTCTGCAAATAAGGTATACTGGTTCATATTGCTAAAAAAAAATGTTTCAGAATTTCAAATCAAATGGGTGGTTCACCTTTGCATTAACTCTTAGTTTTGTTTGGTATGTTGGCTAATGCTAAGCATTTTTTCAATTGATCTTCATTTTTTTTTTTATAGTTTTTAAAGTATTTGCTTTCTTCTTCTGACTCTTTCCAGCTTTCAAATGGGGGTCACTGACCCCATCTAAATAAAAAAAAGCGGTGCGCTTCGTTTACCAAAGTTGCTCCAGGTGCCATCCCAACAGCGATTTAGATTCTAGCCAACGGGAGGCAGTTCGGGGAAATTAGTCGCCCTGAAGAAGAGGCGATTTATCGATGGGCGGCTAAATCTCCCTGAATCTGAACGTGTGTCTCTGCCCTAAGGCTACAAATGTATTGCTGTTGTTACTTTTTATTACCGATCCTTCTATTCAGGCCTCTCCTATTCATATCCTAGTCTCTTATTCAAAGCAATGCATGGTTGCTAGGGTCATTTGGACCCTAGCTACCAGACTGCTGAAATTGCAAACTGGAGAGCTGCTGTAAAAAAAGGTAAATAACGCAAATAATAATTAAACAAAATTCAAATTGTCGGAATATTACTCTCTACATCATACATATTTAAAGGTGAACAAGCCCTTTAAAGAGCATTTTTCAAGAAGCCAAGCAAGAAACATGACTTGATAGCATGAACCATGTTCAGTATTCTTTGCAGTGATAAAAGGAATCAAGCAAGAGAGAGGAAAAGCCATAGTAACAGACCATGTATTGAAAACTTCATGCAATGACAGCAGGATTATGGTCATATCTAGGTCAGACGTGCGAATGGGGAATTTTCAAACGGCACGGCCTTAATTTTAGATGAATGGTGTAAAAGTAAACAAAGCATATGGCAGCAAGCTCACCCACATCCTCTTTATAATCATAGCGATAATCCCTGAGGATATATGGAATAAATCCCTATTGTAAATAAAAAAAAATAAATATACAGATGTTAAAGATTTTAAAAAAAATATTACTCCCATGACCATCGGCACAAGGCCATAGGTTGCCATACAGCAACCTATATATAAATATAAAATATATATAATTAAACCCAATAGGCTGGTTCTGCTTTCAACAAGGATTTGCTATATCATAGTCGGGATCAAGTACAAGCTACTGTTTTCTTATTAAAGAGAAAAAGAAAACATTTTTTAAAAATTTGGATTATTTGGATAAAATCAGTGGCGGAACTACCGGGGGAGCAGGGGGTGCGAGCGGGCCAGGGCCCGCACCCCCTCAGGGCCCCCCGGCAGTCCGTTCGCCATTGGAAACTCGACCAAATGCGGCCGTATGGAGGGGGCGGGCCCGGCTGGGCGTCACGCACCAGGGCCCGCCCCCCTTAACGAACACTACTGGATAAAATGGAGTCTATGGACAGCCGTTCCGTAATACGGATCTTTCTGGATAATCAGTGATCCCCAACCAGTAGCTCGTGAGTAACATGTTGCTCTCCAACCCCTTAGATGTTATTAGATGTAGATGTTATTTTTCAATTCCAGGCTTGGAGGCAAGTTTTGGTTGTATAAAACCCAGAGGAACTGCCAAACAGAGGCTCAATGTAGGTTGACAATCCACATAGGGGCTACCAAATGGCCAATCACAGCCCTTATTTGGCACCCCAAGAACATTTTTCATACTACTGTTGCTCTCCAACTCCTTTTACTTCTGAATGTTGCTCACGGGTTCAAAAGGTTGGGGATCCCTGCAGGGGTTTCCAGGTTAACGGATCCCATACCTGTACAAGTATGGAACCTGTAATCCAGAAATCTGGAGACCATGTTTTTCTGGATAACAGAGGTTTCTGTAATTTGGATTTCAATACCTTAATTCTACTAGAAAATCATATAAATATTAAATAAACCCAATAGGCTGGTTTTGTTTTTAATAAGGATTAATTATATCTTAGTAAGGATTAGGGACACGTACAGGTACTGTTTCAATATTATAGAAAAAAAGGAAATAATTTTTATAAATTTGGATTATTTGGATAAATTTAAGTCTATTGGAGATGGCATTTACGTAATTCAGAACTTTCTGGAGAACGGGTTTCCGGATAATGGATCCCAAATCTATACTGAAACTCTATGGCAACTTATTATATTCTTTTGTAGTATGGGGTAAGTGGGAAGGCCTGTTGGAAGGCCACAGAAAACACTGCCGAGGAGGTCTAAAGAACCAGTATGTTAAGATTAAATATGCCCATGTATAGCAGATTAATCCTTATTGGAGGCAAAACAATAGTAATCATCAAATTACGGAAATTTTCCTTATTGCTTATTTGGAATAGCCCAAGTCCCTAACATTCTGGGTAACAAACACATGTTAATAAAGGAACAGTTCAGTATAGATAGGCTGTGCAGAATTAAAAATGTTTCTAATATAGTTAGCCTAAAAATGTAATGTATAAAGGCTGGAGTGACTGGATGTGTAACATAATAGCCAGAACACTACTTCCTGCTTTTCAGCTCTCTAACTCTGAGTTAGTCAATGACTATAAGGGGGGCCACATGGGACATAACTGTTCAGTGAGTTTGTAATTGATCCTCAGCATTCAGCTCAGATTCAAAAGCAACAGTTATGACCCATGTGCCCCCCTCAAGTCTCTGATTGGTTACTGCCTGGTAACCAATAAGTGTAAACCAAGAGAGCTGAAAAGCAGGAAGTAGTGTTCTGGCTATTATGTTACACATCCAGTCACTCCAGTCTTTACACATTACATTTTTGGCTAACTAACTATATTAGATACATTTTTAATTCTGCACAGCCACTATTTACCCAGTTTTTGTTTTTATACTGACAATTCCTTTAAGGAAAGTATGAGAACCGCCACCAGGGTAATCTAGGAAAACATTTCCTAGGTAAACAGTGATGACTGTACACGAGGAATGTGCGCCTCCTCTCCCAGGCTAATCGTAATGAGAGCAACATGCGCTTTCCCTTTTTCGATCAGCACGCAGTGCAAGAAGGTCAGTTTTGGTAATGGGGGTAAAAATGGATAAGGAATTCTCTTCTAGACATGCCAACCCTTAATCCTATCCTTCCACAGGGGCCATTGATTGCATGTCCCCCCCCCCCCCCATAGCAGTGATCTAGTGGTTCGCTCCCATTAAAACCATGCCAGGACTGTTAGTGTTTTTTTGATGAGGCAAAGGCTGCCAAGAAGAAATGCAGGAAGGGACGGTGGGGGGAGCTACATCCGGCCCCAAGACACAGGGGTTTCCAGTGAGCAGGGAACAAAATAAACAGGGCAAGGAATTAGAAAATGAGAGGCAGATGTGGGGAAGTGAAGCCCTGTTACTAGTGGAACATCCTCGTACAACACGGCAGTTAAAGAGCTGAAGACACAAAGAACAGAATACATGGTCTGCATGCCAATCGGTCTCCTATGGAATGGAACTAATCTGATAATAAAGATACAGGCATATGTTCAGAATACTCACACCAATCTCTCTGAATAGCCGACAGTGAAACTGACGGGAAAAATTATGGTTTTGTTAATCAATGGGGGGTACAACTTGTCTCACTCACTGCAACTGCCCACCAAGGAAGGGGGAAACAGGGCGATCAGACAGCACCCATTCCGAGATACCCAGGGGACCTGCGGGGCCGGGTGCAAAGACAGAAAGCTTTGTTTGCAGGGGATAGTGGTTTATAGTCAGGGCCAGAACTAGGGGTAGGCAGAAGAGGCATGTGTGTAGGGAGCAAAGGTGGGCACTAGACACTTACCTCTTCCACTGATTAACCCTAGTCCCAACCCTTGTTGCCTCACGGTCGTTGCCCACTCTACTTCCTAGTCTCTGGTAACAGTGGGATAATAGTCTCTGGGAAGGGAGTGTGACTGTGGGATAGCAGGTATAGTAGGGAGAGATGGTGTCTATAGTAACAGTGGATAATAGTCTCTGGGAAGGGAGTGTGACTGTGGGATAGCAGGTATAGTAGGGAGAGATGGTGTCTATAGTAACAGTGGATAATAGTCTCTGGGAAGGGAGTGTGACTGTGGGATAGCAGGTATAGTAGGGAGAGATGGTGCCTATAGTAACAGTGGATAATAGTCTCTGGGAAGGGAGTGTGACTGTGGGATATCAGGTATAGTAGGGAGAGATGGTGTCTATAGTAACAGTGGATAATAGTCTCTGGGAAGGGAGTGTGACTGTGGGATAGCAGGTATAGTAGGGAGAGATGGTGTCTATAGTAACAGTGGATAATAGTCTCTGGGAAGGGAGTGTGACTGTGGGATAGCAGGTATAGTAGGGAGAGATGGTGTCTATAGTAACAGTGGGATAATAGTCTCTGGGAAGGGAGTGTGACTGTGGGATAGCAGGTATAGTAGGGAGAGATGGTGTCTATAGTAACAGTGGATAATAGTCTCTGGGAAGGGAGTGTGACTGTGGGATAGCAGGTATAGTAGGGAGAGATGGTGTCTATAGTAACAGTGGGATAATAGTCTCTGGGAAGGGAGTGTGACTGTGGGATAGCAGGTATAGTAGGGAGAGATGGTGTCTATAGTAACAGTGGATAATAGTCTCTGGGAAGGGAGTGTGACTGTGGGATAGCAGGTATAGTAGGGAGAGATGGTGTCTATAGTAACAGTGGATAATAGTCTCTGGGAAGGGAGTGTGACTGTGGGATAGCAGGTATAGTAGGGAGAGATGGTGCCTATAGTAACAGTGGGATAATAGTCTCTGGGAAGGGAGTGTGACTGTGGGATAGCAGGTATAGTAGGGAGAGATGGTGTCTATAGTAACAGTGGATAATAGTCTCTGGGAAGGGAGTGTGACTGTGGGATAGCAGGTATAGTAGGGAGAGATGGTGTCTATAGTAACAGTGGATAATAGTCTCTGGGAAGGGAGTGTGACTGTGGGATAGCAGGTATAGTAGGGAGAGATGGTGCCTATAGTAACAGTGGGATAATAGTCTCTGGGAAGGGAGTGTGACTGTGGGATAGCAGGTATAGTATACAATGTAAAGTATTAGCACTGGCTTAACTGCTGCCATGAAAAACATTACAAGCCTGTACCATTCAATGGGTTGGAATCACAAAAATAAAATTTTACCTAATGAAAAAAATATACATTAATGAATAATTTAATGAGTGCAGTCAATAGCAAGGAACTAACATTTACAAATCACTTCATAATAACTGAAACTGTGTAATTCCTGCAGATTGGAAAGTCAATTACATTTTCTATCTTTATTTTATTTTTGGGTTTACAACCGCTTAAGGCAAAGTGTCTGTAAATGGAAAGGATTGTGCATCTCCCCAACAACTCACTTTATGTTGACATTTCCCAACAAATCATAAAGCTGATGCAGCTCAGGATGGATCGTTATTGTGTCATCACAACAGCCAATTGCTGAGCGGTTGCCTGGGAGACTGTCATCTCAATAGCCAATCACAAGAAGGCTGTCCAGGGATTATCACACTCACCACCTTCTCTGGATTTCAGTAATTCATTAGAAAACCATTGTATCTCTGCACCCACCAAATTATATAGCTCAGCAGATAAAATGCCCCTATTGGTGCCACTGTCCAGAATGTGAGAAATGATTTTGGACATTTGTCTTTCTTTATAATAAGGATTATTGTCGCAATGCTTCCCTATGGATATAAAGACAGAGGTTAATCTGCCCAGAGGGTCGTATTCTTTTTTTTAATTTAAATTAATTTATATCTTATATGAGGGAGATGCCATACTACTTCAAGTGATCATGAATATTTATTAGTCAACTCCAATAATATTTATTATAAATTACACCTGTATTAGTAAACGCCAATAAAATATAACAGTCAGCTCTAATACAATATATCTGTAAACTCCAGTAAAACTGAGGACACTTGGGGGCACATTTACTAAGGGTCGAATATCGAGGGTTAATTAACCCCTCGATATTCGTCCATCGACGTCGAAGGATTTACCGCATTTAGTTCGATCGAAGGAAAAATCGCTCGATCGAACGATTCAAAGGATTTTAATCCATCGATCGAACGATATACCTTCGATCACAAATTGCTAAGAAATTTTATAGGTCCCAATAGGCTAACATTGGTGCTCGGTAGGTTTTAGTTGGCTTTGGTTTGTCGAAGTTGTTTTAAAGAGACAGTACTTAGACTATCGAATAGTCGAACAATTTTTAGTTTGAATCGTTCAATTTGAAGTCGAAGATCGAAGTAGCCAATTCGATGGTCGAAGTAGCCATTCGAAGTTTTTTTCATTCGAATCCTTCACTCGAGCTTGGCTAATGACAAAAGTATTAACTTCAAAGCATGGCATCAAAACACCCCAAATAAATTTAAATCCAGTGTTTTTCAGGCCCAGTATTTTCTCCCCACCTCCCCTTAGTTAGTAATGTTATACATAAACAATGGAAGCCTAGGGAGACTCATCAGGAGAGCCCAATAAACAGGCCATTAAGTTGCAGCATTGGTCTGAGGTGTTCAGGTGTAGCATGTGTTGGTCCTTGGGTTGCAGCCTTTAGCATGGCCCCTCAACAAAGGTTCACGGTAACCAAAGGGGGTCAGTTTGGAAACCACTGACTTAAAGGGATTCTGTCATGATTTTTATGCTGACATTTTTATTTCTAAATGACACTGTTTACACTGCAAATAATTCACTCTACAATAAAAAATTTCATTCCTGAACCAACAAGTGTATTTAGTTGTAATATTGGTGTGTAGGTGCATCTCAGGTCATTTTATTTATTTTGAAAATATTTTATTTGATTTTTATGATAAACAAATAATAACAGTATGACAGCAAATTTTATGCTGATGAAAGACAAGTTATAATCGATACAATGGCATAAAATTATTAAAAACTAAATACCATTTAATGAGACTGACAACAACTAACTAAAATTAACTAAGCCAGTGGATGTAAACATATTGAAAGAAATAAAGAAAAATGTCCATTCATTGACTGGAATGTCTGAAACTCAGGTCATTTTGCCTGGTCATGTGCTTTCAGAAAGAGCCCGCACTTTAGGATGGAACTGCTTTCTGGCAGGCTGATGTTTCTCCTACTCAATAAAACCTAATGTGTCTCAGTGGGACCTGGATTTTACTATTGAGTGCTGTTCTTAGATCTACCAGGCAGCTGTTTTCTTGTGTTAGGGAGCTGCTATCTGGTTACACTTCCATTGTTGTTAAGACTGCTGGGGGGGGGTGATATCAACTTGCAGTACAGCAGTAAAGAGCTGTTTATCAGAGCACAAGTCACATGACTGGGGGCAGCTGGGAAACTGACAATATGTCTAGCCCCATGTCAGATTTCAAAATTAAATATAACATATAATAATATGGATTTCAGTGCAGAATTCTGCTGGAGCAGCACTATTAACTGATGCCTTTTAGTAGTGGTGGGACAATGCTGTCCAACATTTTCCATGCCATGAGCCTATATTCCACATATTTGGGAGGGTCATAGTACATAGCACATAGTAAGTTAGGTTGAAAAAAAGACACACGCCCATCAAGTTCAACCTTTTAAGTCTATATATAACCTGCCTAACTGCCAGTTGATCCAGAGGAAGGCAAAAACCCCATCTGAAGCCTCTCCAATTTGCCTCAGAGGGGGAAAAATTCCTTCCTGACTCCAAGATGCAATGGGACCAGTCCCTAAGTCAACTTGTACTATGAGTTATCTCCCATATCCCTGTATTCCCTCACTTGCTAAACACCATCCAACCCCTTCTTATACCTATCTAATGTATCAGCCTGTACCACTGATTCAGGGAGACAATTCCACATCTTCACAGCTCTCACTGTAACAAACCCCTTCCCAATATTTAGCTGGAACCAGGGTCAGAACATTATAAAACAGTAATGCCACACAAAGAGGTTGATGGAAATCTTGGGCAAACCAAGGGCTATAAAAATCTCTTGGGGAGCCACATACTGCCTGTGGGCCCCCTGCTAAAAAGCCTTGTTCTAAGGTTTGAGAAGGAAAAGGGTCATTATACACCATTTACAAAGTTAATAAAAATACACCAATTTCCTGCTTGCCTCACGTGATTTAACTCTTTTTACCGTATTTTTTTAACTAACAGCAACCGTTTGGAAATGTAATGCTTCCTTATAATGCTCCTAAGATCTCCGCTCTCCAGCCTCGGAGTATGACCTCTTGTTCTTTTCTTTTAGCACTGAATTATATGATCTGACTGAGCTTTCATTACTATCTTCATAGGTATTAAATCATATTACAGGCCCTTCTTGCTGCCTAAACAGGGATTTAAACTCGAAAATAACATTTTGCCTAATGTAAGAACATGTCGTCCTAATGAACATTTATTTAAAAAGATGAATGGCTTCAAAGTTATTTTGTGATTGTAATCCCTGTCGAAAGCAATATCCTTCTGCAGGTTCCTGAAACAATGTAGCAGGAGTCGGCTAAGCTTCTTCACGGCTCTCTTGATTGGCTGGCTTCTGTTACTGCGAATAAACAGGGAGAGGCTGATATTGCTTTCAGCAGCGGTTACATTTATAAATAACTTTTAAACCGTTGAAAATGCCAAACAAATGTGTATTGGAAACTTGCTAAAAATAACAATTCCTTTCATCGGGCGCAATTTTATTTTTTGGGTTTAAATCCCCTTTAAACTGGCCAAAACGGCAACAGAGGATAAATCACATTATTTTTCAATTTCAAAGAAAATGATCAGGTTCAAGCTTTCCTCAATCGCCCACAGACTGATTCGCCCTATTTCGGCAGCCAAGAAACACTGATTAATGAGCTAACAGCACCGGTACAGACAATACCGCGAGGAATCACTCCACTGATTGGATGTTTGGGGAAGTCGATGTCCTTCTAGACATGATTACATTACCAAGGACATTAGGAACAGAAGCACTCGCTCAAAGTTACCTTTTCGTATCTTCTAGGAACTAATTCAGCGTCTGAGCACGTAAAAGCCGAAGCACAGGCCTCAAAGCGACTGCCGCTAACATCACCATGGCAACTGCCAAATGCAGAAGGTTGGTAGCGGAGGCAGCCATGAAGACAGAGAACACCGACTTCATTTCTAGCACATTGTCTCTGTCTTCTAATCAAGTGTGATGACGGTGAGAGTTGATTTTAAAGATGTCACCCAGAAATCTAGTTTTCTTCAAACCGAGCGGGCTGAGCGTGATGATCACTCTGTTCATTTCTATGGAGTGAATTTGAGATAAATGGCCGATATCTTTGTGCTATGGATATTGGACGGTTCATTGATTTTACAGATTTTATTTGTGATAAATGCAGGGCCGGACTCGAGCTGACAGACCAAGTCGGCAGCTTATTGGACCATGTATGGGGCCCTCCGATGGGCTTCCCCGAACGATATCTGGCCGAGAGTAAGGCAGATGTCGATCGGGCAGGGGTAAAAATCTTGCCGGATCGTGGACTGCATCTGTTTGTGGATGCGGTCCTGCGATCCAACCGCCCGTTATGATCCAATCATTGGGCCCTAGGGCCCACGATCCGATCAGTCCAATATCTCCCATCTAAACGTGGGCATATCGGGGAGAGATCCGCTCATTTGGCCATCCTTATGTGGCAGCAGGCCTGGGTCCACCGGGTTTTTTTCCCGGTGTCCCGCCAGCCCAGGCCGACCCTGGATGCATAGTACATCAGAGAACAAGGTTTGAATGTTGCTTCCAAAGGAAGGGAAGAATAGAAAAGGTCAGTGGCGTAACTAGATGTTGCTGGGCCCCACAGCAAATAAATTTTAGGGCCCCCAACATATCCAGTATTTGTCCTGTTTTACCAATATATGTTCAAATTGCTCATCAATGAGAGCCTCGTGGGGCCCCCTGTACCTCCTGGGCCCCCCTGCAGCCGCAGGGTCTGCTTCCTCTGTAGTTACGCCCCTGGAAAATGTCCATGGGTCAATCAGTCAAATATATAAAGCTGAAATGCCTGAACCGGAATTTTATTTTCTCTTGCAGAGGAATCCTGCTAATTCCCATGCCAGAAGACAAAATGTATGTCAGAGATAACAAGGCAGCCCAGTGCATGCAACTGCAATACATAATCTAAAGCCGAGACATTAAATTTGGCAATAGCCTCGGGGCTTGAGTGGAATGGGGGCACTAAGCTAAGAGATGCCAGCTGCACATAAATTCCTCCCAGCTGTTTGGCCTTCTCCTGTATCAAGGATGAGGGAGAAACAGACAGAAATGCAAAAAAAATGAAGTTTCATTCCTCTCTAGAAACATTTAATCATCTTCCATCTCACACGCTGATGTGAAAACCCTTGTGCTACGGTCCGGTCGGATGTGGAGGGTCAATTGCCGCAAAATAGGTGCTGAATGCCAGAGTCGCCAGCTCGATTGCATCAGATTCGCGTCAAATCACATTGGGTGCAATGGTGTCAGCTGCAACTCCGCAATGACTCTGGAATTATGAGACAATCGGGCTGTATAGTGGGATTAAAATGCGAGATTGCGGACAGAATTGCACAATGCATACTCGAGTGCAGTAAGAAAATGACCCCAACGGTTTTATTGCCTTTTAGAAAGGGGCGTAACTATAGAGGAAGCAGACCCTGCGGCTGCAGGAGGGCCCAACAGGTGTAGGGACCCAAATTCATATACAATTATAATAAATATTGATAAAACGATCCATCTCTAGACATTTTCGGGGCCTGAAAAATAATTTCTTGTGGGGCCCAGTAAGATCTAGTTGCACCATTACTTTTAGAGCTAAAGTCTTGAGTTCAACTCTGACCAGGGGACTATCTGCATATCCTGTGTGTTTGAGGGGCTTCCCTCCATCGTCTAAAAAAACGACAAGCAGATATGATGGATTCTAAAAAAAAAAATTCACGTTGTGTACCAAAGGCAAATTAGATTGTAAGCCCTGCTGGCGCCGAAGGCACTAAACACGAAGAACCAGTTGCAGGCTGAAAAGAGGCAGAATAGCCACACTAATAATTGAAAACCATACTAAATAAATAATGAAGACCAGCTGAAAAGAAGCTTAGAACACACCGATATAAAGGTGAGCATCCCCTTTAAATCACAGTGCAACAACATTCAGTATGACAGCAATGTGCCTCCATGTAAGGGTAATCATTTCTATTGTGTTTCTGCCTTGGACCCATTCTATGAAAAGCAAAAAGAGATATGACACTTTTATTGAATTATTACTGCACTGGAATTCCCATTAGGAATATGGCAAATAATCGATGGTGCTGGCAGTGAAGGGGTTAAGCGGTCCTTTCCAGGTAAGGGAGGGTTTGCTAATGATTCCGAGAGCCTAATAAAAGCCAAGGAGGTCTGGGTGATTTAGAGCTCAGAGGAACACAATGCTACACAATATGAAGGAAGTCTGCTGACCTCAATGAACCTCTGTGCAAGGGCTGGGGGGGGAGGGGAGCAGATTCCCTGCTCCGACTGTTGCCTTGGTAGGAAAGGGAATGTTCTATTAATCTCTCCCAGCTCTGCTGCTGCCATCACAGCCTGATGCTCTGCATTCTCCCATCCCCGCTCTGCACAAAGGGAAAGAAAGATCTTCATAAATAACGGCCACAAGCAGATTCTCCCGGGCGGGGGATTTACAGGTTTCTGTGCCGCAGTTTGTACAATCCGATGTAATTAAGCCGGGATATCCTTACAGTCCCAGCCTGCCGGGTGCCATCAGGGAGCTCCTGTTTAAAGGGCCAGTAACACTGGATTACATGGCAACACCTAATACACATTAAGGGTCAGGGCACACAGGCAGATTCAGGGAGATTAGTCGCCCGGCGACAAATCTCCTCTTCTTCGGGGCGACTAATCTCCCTGAACTGCCTCCCCGCCGGCTAAAAAGTAAAGATTTGGTCGCCGGGTCACTAATCTCCCCGAATCTGCCCTGACCCTAAAAGTGGCCACCGAGGTAACAATTACGATCTTTCCTGGAAAAGATATACCCAAGAAAGATCATTCGTTTCAATACACACGCGTAGAGCTGAATGGTCAGATATACAGAGAGAAACAATAGAATTCTACCTGTATCTGATGATTCAGCACTAAAGGAGGCCATAGACGTTTCAATTATGATCTTTCCTGGAAAAGATCTTTCCAGGAAAGATTGTTGTTTCAATACACACGTGTAGAGAACTCTACCTGTATCTGATGATTCAGCACTAACAATGGCCGATGTTCAGGTGCCTTTAATGATGCCTGATGAAAGTTTTCTAGCCAACCTGATCAACGAGTCGACCAATATCCAAGTCTTCTGCCGATATCGGTCGGCTCGTCTCCCGCCATACACGCACCGAATATTGTATTTCATTTCATACGATATTATCACTGCATTTATGGTCACATTAAGTTCCCTTGTTGCCTGTATTTGGCCTTAAATGGATACTGTCATGGGAAAAAAAAATTTCAAAATGAATCAGTTAATAGTGCTGCTCCAGCAGAATTCTGCACTGAAATCCATTTCTCAAAAGAGCAAACAGATTTTTTTACATTCAATTTTGAAATCCGACATGGGGCTAGACATATTGTCAATTTCTCAGCTGCCCCAAGTCATGTGAATTGTGGTCTGATAAACTTCAATCACTCTTTACTGCTGTATTGCAAGTAAAGGTGGCCATACATGGATAGATCCGCTCGTTTGGCGATGTCTCCAAGCGAGCGGATTTTCCTCCGATATGCCCACCTTGAGGTGGGCAATATTGGGCTGATCCGATCGTGGGCCCTAGGGCCCAACGATCGGATCCTAGCGTTCACAAGCGGGCGGTCAGATCGCGGGACCGCATCAACGAACAGAAGCGGCTGCAATCTGACGGGATTTTTAACCCCATCCGAAGCCCGTCGGGGGCCCCCATACACGGGCCAATAAGCTGCCGACTCGGTCTGACGGCAGCTTTTATCGGCCCGTGTATGGCCACCTTTAGAGTGATATCAACCCCTCCCTTTTCCCCCCCAGCAGCCAAACCAAAGAACAATGGGAAGATAACCAGATAGCAGCTCCCTAACACAAGATAACAGCTGCCTGGTAGATCTAAGAACAACACTCAATAGTAAAAACCCATGTCTCACTGAGACACATTCAGTTACATTGAGAAGGAAAAACTGCAGCCTGCCAGAAAGCATTTCTCTCCTAAAGTGCAGACACAATTCACATGACTGGGTGCAGCTGGGAAATTGACAATATGTCTAGCCCCATGTCAGATTTCAAAATTGAATATAAAAAAATCTGTTTGCTCTTTTGAGAAATGGATTTCAGTGCAGAATTCTGCTGGAGTAGCACTATTAACTGATGTATGTTTATTTATTTATTTTTAAAAAATTGCTGGTGTTTCCTAATAATCTCCATCTGGCAGCACCAGACATTCTTTTTCATTTGCATGCAAAGTGAGTCCAGGTCTGGAATGGAATTGACAGTTACTGCAGTGGTCTCAAAGCCTTGGGTTCCCTGAGTCTTATCCCTATAGGTGGCAATTACGATCTTTCCTGGAAAAGAAAAAACGTGAATTATTTGATCAGAACAGAGTCTGTGGGACACGGCCTTCTCGTAATTCGGGGCTTTCTAGGTCATAGGTTTCTGGAGAGTGGATTCCTGTACTTGTATACCCATGTTTTCCGTTATTTGTAAACCTTATAAACCAATGGGGACCCGAGTTTGAAACAAGAGCTTCCAACGTGCGCTGTTTCTAGAACGTAAAGATGAAATGATAGGAGCAACTTGATGGGAATACAGCATTGCTTGCTGGTTGCTGCCACTTCACCTTTGGGTTACATTTTTTCTGCTCTCATACAAAATTATTAAACAGTTAAAAAAAGATTAAGATATTATTAGTAAAAAAAAACGCTGCAAAGAAAGAAAAGAGAAAATCCATATGCTGCTAAATGATCCACATCCCTCACTGCTTCCCTATTGAGAATGTGTCTGAACAAAACAGAGTCGGCTCTGGCTCCCGATCTGCATTCCTACACCCCTTACAGTTTTCTATTACACCCCTTACAGTTTTCTATTACACCCCTTACAGTTTTCTATTACACCCCTTACAGTTTTCTATTACACCCCTTACAGTTTTCTATTACACCCCTTACAGTTTTCTATTACACCCCTTACAGTTTTTCATTTCACCCCTTACAGTTTTTCATTTCACCCCTTACCGTTTTCTATTACACCCCTTACCGTTTTCTATTACACCCCTTACCGTTTTCTATTACACCCCTTACCGTTTTCTATTACACCCCTTACCGTTTTCTATTACACCCCTTACCGTTTTCTATTACACCCCTTACCGTTTTCTATTACACCCCTTACAGTTTTTCATTTCACCCCTTACCGTTTTTCATTTCACCCCTTACAGTTTTCTATTACAACCCTTAAAGTTTTTCATTTGACCCCTTACAGTTTTCTATTACACCCCTTACAGTTTTTTATTACACCCCTTACAGTTTTCTATTACACCCCTTACAGATTTCTATTATACCCCTTACAGATTTCTATTACACCCCTTACAGTTTTCTATTACACCCCTTACAGTTTTCTATTACACCCCTTACAGTTTTCTATTACACCCCTTACAGTTTTTCTATTACACCCCTTACAGTTTTCTATAACAACCCTTACAGCTTTTATATTACACCCCTTACAGTTTTCTATTACACCCCTTACAGTTTTTCATTTCACCCCTTACCGTATTCTATTACACCCCTTACCGTTTTCTATTACACCCCTTAAAGGTTTTTTTATTACACCCTTTACAGTTTTCTATTACACCCCTTACAGTTTTTTTTATTACACCCCTTACAGGTTATTATTACACCCCTTACAGGTTATTATTACACCCCTTGCAGGTTATTATTACACCCCTTACAGGTTATTATTACACCCCTTACAGTTTTCTATTCCACCCCTTACAGTTTTCTATTCCACCCCTTACAGTTTTCTATTCCACCCCTTACAGTTTTCTATTCCACCCCTTACAGTTTTCTATTCCACCCCTTACAGTTTTCTATTCCACCCCTTACAGTTTTTTTTATTACACCCCTTAGAGTTTTTTTTTTAATTACTCCCCTTAGAGTTTTTTTTTTAATTACACCCCTTAGAGTTTTTTATTACACCACTTACAGTTTTTTATTACACCCTTTACAAAAGCACACAGACAGAAACCTCCAGCTACACAGCAATGGCCAAACTGGCCGTCCCTGGAGCAATTCGCCTTCTTTTTCCCTATTTTGCGAAATTGCTTTTTTTTTTTTTTTCCCTCCAGCTGCCCCCCCACCACCATTCCATGACCTAATCGCCCCCCCACATGCCCAATAAGAAATGACAGGGTCTGGCATGAGACAGGCACAAAAGTACAGTAAATCACAGGAGAAGTAGATGGGGGGGCTGACAACACCACAACATGATGACTGGGAGAAGTGATTAGAGCGAGAGGCACATCTGCATCACAACCACCAACTACTCACATTGTTTCTATTAAGTTGGGGGGAGGGCAGGGAAGAATAATATATCACAGGGCCGAGCATAAAGTGGCCCTTATGGAGAGGAAGGGGGTGGGTATTGGTGCTGACAGCTCTCCCTTATACAGTGGGGGGGGGGAAGGGAGAGAGCCGTGTGTTGGACAGGGTAGAATTACACAGGACTCTGGCTGGGGAATTAAAGGTGCAGTGGAAGGGGTTAAAGAAATGTCCTTATTGCTGATGTGTAATAGAGAACTTCCCTCGGTACAGCAGAGAAAGTTGAATAATCGCAGGCATTAATCATGTACTTTGATTTAAGACTGTGCTCGCTGCATGCAATCGGCTGCCAGCCACTAGTCGTACGGCTTTGTGCTCAGCTCCTCTGGCTCGGAATGTACCATTGCATTGAATGCACCCCCATATCCCTGCGCCTGTACCTTATTGTCCATCAACCCCCCACCACAATATCCTGCAATAGAGACGCTTCTCCCACACTCCCAATCTCCTGCTGTTGGGCCCAAATATACAAATTCCAACCCTGGAAATTTTATTATGTGTGTCCCAATGGCAACACTTTCTCCAGATGAAGATACTGTGCAGCAAAGAAGCCAAAACAAATAGTCTGTACCCATCAATATAGCAATACAGACATGTCAATACTGTGTATCTAACTGTCAACTCTCCTGAACAGCTGTCAGCTTCCCTACTGTATGTTACTATGTACCCCCCGTCTAATGCCCTGCTGCAACTGCCATGTACCTCACTGTCAACTGTCCTACTGAACCTGTTTATGTACACCACTAGCTGTTCTCCACACCTCACCTCTATGTACCCCACTGCCAATGCCTTAGGTACCCCACTGACAGCTGCTTACTGCCTACTACTATGTACCCCACTGTCAGCTACCCTACCGTCTGTTACTATATACCCAACTGTCGACTGCCCTACTGTCTGCTGCTATGTACACCACTGACAGCTGTCCTACTACATGCTACTATGTACACCACTGTCAGTCACCCTACCGCTGTTACTCTATACCCCACTGTCAACTGCCCTACTGCCTGTTACTATTTACCCCACTGACAGCTGTCCTACTACATGCTACTATGTACCCCACTGTCTGCTACTAGGCACCCCACTGTCAGTTACCCTACCGTCTGTTACTATGTACCCAACTTTCAACTGCCCTACTGCCTGTTACTATTTACCCCACTGACAGCTGTCCTACTACATGGTACTATGTACCCCACTGTCTGCTACTAGGCACCCCACTGTCAGTTACCCTACCGTCTGTTACTATATACCCAACTGTCAACTGCCCTACTGCTATGTACACCACTGACAGCTGTCCTACTACATGCTACTATGTATCCCACTGTCTGCTACTATGTACCAAACTGACAGCTGTCCTACTACATGCTACTATGTACCCCACTGTCAGTTACCCTACCGCTGTTACGATATACCCCACTGTCAACTGCCCTACTGCCTGTTACTATTTACCCCGCTGACAGCTGTCCTACTACATGCTACTATGTACTCTACTGTCTGCTACTATGTACTCCACTGACAGCTGTTCTTTTGCACGCTACTATGTACCAAACTGACAGCTGTCCTACTGCCTGCTGATGTGTAGCCCACTGACAGCTGCCCTGTGCCATTCAGCTATGTTCACTATTGTTAGATGTCCAACTGCACATTACTATATACAGCACTTACACTGCTATGTATCGGACTGTCATCAGGCCCACTTTCAGCGACCCTCCTGCGTGCTGCTATGTACTAAACTGCCAGCCGTCCTGCTGCCCCACAATATTATATGGTATGGAAGCCAAAACAAGCATCAAGATTCCATTGTCTGTACCATTGTCTGTACCCCCCCCCCCTGGTGTCCTGTCTCACATATACATCAATATAGTAACAGTCCCCACATGTGCAGATACTCGATCAGATGGATTACCCTATTTAACTCTACAATGGACTATTCCACATGTTCCCCACACGCTAAATGTACAGAAAGGGAAGAAACGCTGAGAGAGAGAAGCCAACAAAGTGCAGCCAAGTGACAGCCGGAACTAACCCCCTCCTCCCGCCCCAAAATAATTATCACATGCCCTTTGGGCAAACACACTAACATGGGAAGCAGGGCCCCCAACAACAAAATCACTGCCCACACACAAGTCACTGTAGCCAAAAAATTATAATCACAAAGCAAAATGGCCATTGGCCCACTCAACAATGATCCCTAGAATTGACCCCACACAGGGACAAAGGCAGAGATACCAACAGTGGCCACTACAGGTATGGGACCTGCTATCCAGAATGCTCAGGAGTTGAGATTTTCCTGATAAGGGATCTTTCTGTAATTTGGATCTCTATACCTTTAAGTCAGCTAAAAATAAATAAAAAAACCTTAGATGTTTGGCCTCATTATATTTTGGCTGGGATCAAGCTATTGTTTTTATTATTACAGAGGAATTATTTGATTATAATGTGATGGGAGATGCCCTTCCCGTAATTCAGAGTTTTCTGGATCATGGGGGTTTTCTGGTGCCTGTACTAATAATTCAAACGAATGACACTGGGTGGGTGATAACTACAACCCCCCACCCAGAACACAAGAGTAGTAAATTAGTACAAGTGCCACCAATCAGTAACAGAGGGGAGAACTGGCAATTGCGGCCCTATACGAGGCCACGGGGGCCGGTGGTCCATACCACTCCGTGCCACAGGTTGAGAAAGTAGGCAGCACAGAGACAGGTGGTACATCCCACTATCTGACAGTTTAGCAGTAGTGCAACTAAGTGCCACAATGGGAGGCTTATAATTAGTCTCCTGCAGTGAAATACTCAAGAGGTGCAACTCACACCCAACTGTCATTGGCAAACTGATCACTATCTGGCACACAAGTTGTAATCACCGACCCCCCAAATCACCGACAAGGGTCATCACTAGCCCCTCAATCACCGACAAAGGGTCGTCACTAGCCCCTCAATCACCGACACGGGGTCATCACTAGCCCCTCAATCACCGACACGGGGTCGTCACTAGCCCCTCTTGATAATACAGGGAGAATGGGGGGCACAAGATTCACAGTGAGAAATAATGACTATCCCTGTGTGTCTGTGTGAGGCTGCTAGAGGATTGTGGGAGTTGTAGTAGATGTAGCAGCCCCAGTGGGTCCCAGCAGAGCCAGGCACAGAGAGGATCAGCCTGAAGCCACATTCCCTACTGTAGGAGTCTCTGTCCCAGATTCAGTTGAGCTGTAGGGCAGAGAAATCCTACCTGCGACCCCCTGCGACCCCTCAGCTGGAAGTTGTAGTGTGACGTTAACAACAAGCTGCACAATGAGTCTCCCCAGCAGGGACTCGAACTGATATAAGGCATTTCTCTGTCCCTGGCCCGCAGAGCTGACAATCAAACACGAGTGAGGCGCAGCCGAGGGACCAGACGCCGCTGTGTCCGTAGAACTTACCGTCAGTTCTGGGTTGTCGTTGTCCCTGTGAGACACCGCTCGGATAACTCCGGCTCTCCAGCCCCAGCGACCGATCTGTCCGATCTCCCCGAGTTCCGGCGGCTCCTCTCCTCCTCCGAGGACCGAACAGACGAAGCGCTTCCCTACGAGCTCCGGTCGCGCTCCCAGCGCCATGACAATAACACAGAGCCCCAGTCAGAGCCCCTTTTTCTCTCTCTCTCTCTCCGTTATGAGAAGCGGCTGCGGCACATGCTGAGAGTCCCCGGCTCCTTCCAGAGAACTGTGTGTGGCGGCTCCTCCAGCCGCCGCGTCCCCCTCGCAGCCTCAGACACTCAGAGCTGAGACACAGCACAGCGAACCGCTCCGCCGCCCCTGTCAGATGCAACGAGGCCGACTAGTGGCGGAAGCAGACGGTGTCCTTCCGCCAGACTGGGCTCAAAAGAGTACCCTGAACCTGAGGAAACACATTATGTGACTGTAGAGCTAACAATTCATATTAGCAACAGCTACTGTAGCAGCAACTCACTCCTACTAGCAATTCACTCTAGCTGGTAAATTACTGCAAGAGTCACATTAATGTATAAAAATATCATAATATTCTCATAACAGATGAGTTGCCTATGTTTGTTATTATTATTATAATTATTATTATTATTATTAGTAGTAGTAGTAGTAGTAGTATTATTATTATTATTATTAAATACAATTATATACTGTTAATAATATTTATCATTATTATTATTATTATTAGCTACAATTATATACTGTCGTTTTATTATTATTATTAGTGTTGTTTTTGTTATTATTATTATCATTATTATTATTTTTATCTACAATTATATACTGTTGTTAATAATATTTATCATTATTATTATCTACAATTATATACTGCTGTTAATAATATTTATTATTATTATTATTATTATTATTATTATTATTATTATTATTATTATTATTATTATCTACACTTATATACTGTTGTTAATATTATTTATTATTATTATTAGTGGTGTTGTTGTTATTATTATTATTATCATTATTATTATTAGTATTATTATTATTAACTACAATTATATACTGTTGTTAATAATATTTATCATTATTATTATTATTATCTATAATTATATACTGCTGTTAATAATATTTATTATTATTATTATTATTATTATTATTATTATCTACAATTACATACTGTTGTTAATATTATTTATTATTATTATTATTAGTGTTGTTGTTGTTATTTACGAACAGGAGGACGGCACTCCGGTAAAAAGCAGGTTTTTATTGTAGAGAACTGCAAGGATACATAGGCCTTACGCGTTTCGGGAACACCTTCCCTTTATCATAGGCATCAGTTGCAGTTCTTAATAATATTTATTATTTTCACCTAAAAAAGGGACTTAACTCCTGACTGTGGGCCCATAAGTAATATGAATTAATTAAGTGATCAAAAAGTATTGTTAAAAAGGCAATATTTATTCACAACCATGCCTCTGTTTAAACAGGGGTTAAGTCCCTTTTTCAGGTGAAGATATATGTCTATTGATTTGGTGGACACCCTGACTCTCTGGCCTGGTATTACTATTGGGAACTTTGCTTAGTAAAAAGTCTTGTAATATTTATTATTATCTACACGTATATGCTGTTCTTAATAATATTATTATTATTATTATTCTCTACAATTATATACTATTTTTAATAATATTTATTATTTGTATTAATAATATTAATAACAACTATTAGTAGTCTGAACTATTAGTATTATTTGCTATTAATATTACTGCACATATAATAATGTTTTCAGAATAAAATATATTTAAAGGGGTGGTTCACCTTTAAGCAGGTCTGGACTGGGAGTCAAAATAGGCCCTGGCATTTCAAGTACAAAGACACACAGGTCCCAGCAGCCCACTAAATAGTGACTTTCTATGACACCTAATAGCAGCCCCTCTGGCATTTGCCAGAACCCACAGATTGCCAGTCCGGACCTGCCTTAAAGTCAACTTTTAGCATGTTATAGAAAGACTAATTTTTAGCAATTTTTCAATTGGCTTTCATTATTTTGTTTCTTTTTTTGTAGTTTTGGAATTATTTCTTCTTCTAAATCTTTCTAGTTTTCAAATGGGGGTCACTGACCCCATCTAAACAACAGATGCTCTGCAAGGCTACACTTATTGCTACTTTTTATTACTCATCTTTCTATTCATATTCCAGTCTCTTATCCAAATCATTGCATTGTCACTAGGGTAAATTGGACCCTAGCAACCAGATTGCTGAAATGTCAAACTGCTGAGCTGCTGAATAAAAAGCTAAATAACTCAAAAACCACAAATAATAAAAAATGAAAACCAATTGTAAATTGTCTCAGAATATCACTCTCTACATCATACTAAACGTTCATTTAAAGTTGAACCATTTAAATACCCCTTTAAATAATTAGCTGCAGTTGCTGTTATCCTTTATTCATTTATACCACTCATATGAGTCCCTGCCCCCCATGAAGTACAAATCCCAGAGGCTTCTGACTCCCAAAAGTATATGTACTTGGTCCTACTGCTTTTCAGGGCTCCATAACCAGTATGAAAATAACATGATATTAAATATGATATATAAAGATGCACACATCTTTATCTATAGTCAGGGCCATTCACTCTGTATTTAAAGCAATTACTGACCACTGACTCCCAACACCAATGCCCCCCCCAAAACATTTATGTAGCTTCAACCTAACTGGCTGACTGAGTGCAGTAAATGGAACAGCAATACTGCGCCACCTGCTGGATGAATATGGTATGTGCTCCTTTTACTCTGAACTGCCTTTCACTTCTTTCTGGAGGGTCAGACCTGGGGACCTGGGGACTCTGGTAAAAACTACCGGCCTTCCTATATATTTATCTTTTTTTCCCATTAATAACATTGGGGTCAACCATCATTTTTATCAGCCAGGTGGCAACCCTACTGGGGACACATATTCCATTATCCTCTGGGCTCTACATGCAGGTGACATGTCAAAGTGTACATGGAAGGGATGGTTCTGTTTCATCCAGACGGTTCCCTTATAAACCAGAAAGAGTGGCCTGAATGGTGTATGTACAGTGATAAACCTGTCAGGCTTAATATAATCATATAACAGAACTAAAAACCCCAAAGGGGGACCATATGGTATGATTAGGAAATATGGATACACTCTTATCCTTTGTATTCATGGATATTCTGATCAGAATTAGAATCAATCTTTACATATAAAGGCAGAGCTGGTTGTGTACTTCTAAACCTGGTTTAATTTAAGATAGACAGCTTGATAGACAGACAGACAGATAGATAGATAGAAACAAGATAGATGGACCTGCTATCCCACAGTCACACTCCCTTCCCAGAGACTATTATCCACTGTTACTATAGGCACCATCTCTCCCTACTATACCTGCTATCCCACAGTCACACTCCCTTCCCAGAGACTATTATCCCACTGTTACTATAGGCACGATCTCTCCCTACTATACCTGCTATCCCACAGTCACACTCCCTTCCCAGAAACTATTACCCCACTGTTACTATAGCCACCATCTCTCCCTACTATACCTGCTATCCCACAGTCACACTCCCTTCCCAGAGACTATTATCCACTGTTACTATAGGCACCATCTCTCCCTACTATACCTGCTATCCCACAGTCACACTCCCTTCCCAGAGACTATTATCCACTGTTACTATAGGCACCATCTCTCCCTACTATACCTGCTATCCCTTAGTCACACTCCCTTCCCAGAGACTATTATCCCACTGTTACTATAGGCACCATCTCTCCCTACTATACCTGCTATCCCACAGTCACACTCCCTTCCCAGAGACTATTATCCCACTGTTAATATAGGCACCATCTCTCCCTACTATACCTGCTATCCCACAGTCACACTCCCTTCCCAGAGACTATTATCCCACTGTTACTATAGGCACCATCTCTCCCTACTATACCTGCTATCCCACAGTCACACTCCCTTCCCAGAGACTATTATCCACTGTTACTATAGGCACGATCTCTCCCTACTATACCTGCTATCCCACAGTCACACTCCCTTCCCAGAGACTATTATCCCACTGTTACTATAGACACCATCTCTCCCTACTATACCTGCTATCCCACAGTCACACTCCCTTCCCAGAGACTATTATCCACTGTTACTATAGACACCATCTCTCCCTACTATACCTGCTATCCCACAGTCACACTCCCTTCCCAGAGACTATTATCCCACTGTTACTATAGACACCATCTCTCCCTACTATACCTGCTATCCCACAGTCACACTCCCTTCCCAGAGACTATTATCCCACTGTTACTATAGGCACCATCTCTCCCTACTATACCTGCTATCCCACAGTCACACTCCCTTCCCAGAGACTATTATCCACTGTTACTATAGACACCATCTCTCCCTACTATACCTGCTATCCCACAGTCACACTCCCTTCCCAGAGACTATTATCCACTGTTACTATAGGCACCATCTCTCCCTACTATACCTGCTATCCCACAGTCACACTCCCTTCCCAGAGACTATTATCCACTGTTACTATAGACACCATCTCTCCCTACTATACCTGCTATCCCACAGTCACACTCCCTTCCCAGAGACTATTATCCACTGTTACTATAGACACCATCTCTCCCTACTATACCTGCTATCCCACAGTCACACTCCCTTCCCAGAGACTATTATCCCACTGTTACTATAGGCACCATCTCTCCCTACTATACCTGCTATCCCACAGTCACACTCCCTTCCCAGAGACTATTATCCCACTGCTACAACTCGTTTATTAAAGCATCCCTTCCCCCATACTTAACAATAAAGATGCTAATGATTGTAAGCTCTATTGAACAGGGCCCTCTTTAGCGCCTGTATTGATCTGTGTTTGTATGTTTGATACATACACCCTTTTATTGTACAGGGTTGCAGAATCTGTTGGTGCTTTATACATACAATAACAACCATGCAGAACATATGGGCACCCTTGCTCACCTTACTGACACACAATTTCTTATGGCCATACAGAGCTAAATAGTCCTGACAGCTCTTTCCAGAGACAAAGACAGAGAAGGGCTGGTGCATCTCACAGACTGATGTTCTGCAGCACAAATGACACTGCTATGGTTACAGCATATAGTACAGGTGCATTAGCAACACAGACCATTGTTTGCACCACAGCATTGTGTCTGAATAGAGAAAACTCTCTTGTGTTTCCAGACATGATACAGGAGAACAGCACTCTGTAAATATCTGCACAGACATATCTGTATATATGACTATAAGAGAAAGATTATATTCGTTTAAATCATTATTAGAATACTTTCTTAATTCCTAGGGTTTTTTTTTTTTTGCATTACTAAAGAAAATATAATTTTAAGCATAATTACACATATATATATATATATATTCCTAGCTCCAAGGTGCACACCGTTGACAATGTTACTGCCCGGGTGCCAGCACAGAAGATATATAGAATATAAAGCAGACTTGATGCAAAAAACAAAAAATCTTTATTAGACTCAACGTTTCGATCCCCCACAGGGATGTTCATCAGAAGTACCCTCCTGACGAAGATACTTGCGGGGGATCGAAATGTTGACTCCAATAAAGATTTTTTGTTTTTGCATGAAGTCCCTGTGAGTGCCACATTTTGCTTTATATTTTTATATATACATATAAATATCATTTAATATCAATTAAAAATTGTCTATGGTTTTAAAGCTTTTTGTATATGCAATTGCTCCTTCTGATTTTTAAAAAAATCTAGCAAAAGCTGCCCTCCACCCATGTTCCTTGTGCAGGGGTGGACTGGGGGGCCCAGGGCCCATCAGGGCTGCTGACTCAGTTGCCTCCCGCCCCTACTGCAAAGCCCCCTTGGGACCCCTGCCGCAATCCTCCCCTTCAGCCTGCCCCCACAGGGGGACAGTAAGGGCAGGGAGCGGATTTGGACTGGCAGGACCAATGAGAGCCTGGGCCCACCAGGTTTTTTCCCGGTGTTCCGCCGGCCCAGTCCGACACAGTCCTTGCGTGCCTATTTTACAGGTCTGTTAATCAGCTGGCTTCTGCTACTTTGTTTGAGTCAGACCTAGCAATGAAAAAGAATAGAAAAGCTTGGGCTATCTGGGCTTTATATTTATGCAGTTTTCCCTTTTGCTACTGCATAGGAAACCAGCATATTCAAGGTTGATCAGCCCTGTTGGGACACAGTTTAGGGAAGGGTAGAGACTGAGTGCATTTGACCTGGGCCCCTAGAATAAGAGGGTCCCATAGAGGGAGCATAGGTGAAAGTAAGGGCATGTAACTATTGTTAGACAGCTCCAGTATATACATCAGAAATGTGCAAGCGGCAGCCAAGATCATCATTTAAGGCGATATAGGGTGTGCTGAGTTTTAGGACTTGGAAGTCCAAGACAGGAACCTATTTTCATATAGCAGCAACTAGATCTGACTAGGGGCCCACCTAAAGACAGCAGGGGACCCTCAGGCCCATCTGCTTTCAGGCAAAAATGGCAAACTCTGAACCATGCAGCCATATAAAATTGGGAGGCCCCAACTAATTAGTCGCATAGGGCCCCAAGATGTCTGATTTTCCCAGGTTGCACCCCCTCATTTGTTGTTCCTCTGGTCCACTTTGCAAAATGCCACTACAATAAATAATTTCCTACAAATCCCAATAATTCTTTCTGGCCTTTTTTTTTTGTCTGAGCTGCAGCAACTCATATATGCCAAGAGAATGCCAAAACTGGCATCTGGATCCCCTTGCACATTCCTGTGGCAGCTGTTGGCAGTTTTGGATCTGTATACGAGACTATCACAGGCACAGGCAGGCTGCAGATGGCTGGCTTTGACCGCTGGAAGTATTCTGGCTTGTCATTTTCTTACTATTAATTTAAGATTTTTGATGAAATTAAATCAACCCCTATCACTTGCATTAATATCTGCATTTTAGAATACAATTTAAAAAAAAAAAAAAGGTAAACATTTTAATGAAAACCATTGTGGGCTCAGCAGGAGACTGTGACCGCACAGCAGAACAGCCGTGCATCTGCTGCCTGGATTCTAACATCTGCTGGGTAAAGGGAAATTTCAACATTTGACTTTACATATGTAGCCAAGGTTATGCTGGGTGGTAACTGACAGATTCGCAAACTACCCTCCCTGGGACATTAACAACTCCAAGGCCACCCAGGCATATTCTGTCACAGTAAAAATAATATATATATATACATATACATTATAGTATAGCTTTGGAAGCAGATGGAAACAGACCTATAGAACTGTATTCTGTCATGTATACTTGGTGGGCCCTGGCCCTTGTTGGCCCCAACGGCCCAGACCCGATCCCCATGGCCACTTGAGGGACCCAAAGAAACAGGTAGATATACGCTGGCGGGGTGAGTGGTGGTGGATGGGGGCAGAGGGGGATAACGGCTTGGACAGGGACTGTTGGGTGGCATGGGGCCTGGACCCAGACCCACCCGATCTCTGACCTGGCCTAATTGATCTTGCTTGAACTCCGACGGTACCGACCCTTGCCTGCCTGCCTATGCTTTTCGTCTATTCCCTGAACTGTTGCCTTCCGTCCAAAACCTTGGAAACGCATGTGCCCCTTTGCTCGTTAAGAACATCTGCTTTGCTCCTCTCAAGGTAAGACCAGGCGGCACCTGAGTAGCTAAGGGCTCCTTCCAAGGCCAAAGACGGCTGCTACATGCAGAAGATTGAGCCGTGACCAGGGAGCTTAGCACTTGTTCTGAATTTAGGAAGCCGTACGTGACACCTGGCAGGACCCAAGTAGCTGAGGGTCATGTCCAAAGCCAAAGGTGTCTATTATAGGCAGAAGATCTCTCTTAGACTGGAATCCATACACTCCCCTTGGGTGTGGGTTTGCAATACTTGACGGTTACACAGGGCGCAGTTTGGAAAAGCCTAAAATTGTACTCCATTGTAAGGCTGCTTTAGCCTTAGTCCTTCTGGCATACGATGGAGAATGTTTCCATGTGGTTAGTTACCTGTAGTTGGGATTGCCAGCAGCTGGAACCTGAAGGCAGGACATTGAGCATCCAATATTTCTGACTTTCTTCTTTTGGGACCTCAGATTATCTGTGCTTTCTAGGGCTCCTTCTTCCTTTATTACAGCCCTGAATATACATTCCTCTTCTGAATAATAAAATTACACTATTACAGTGTAGTATTTTTGCCAAGGCTATCAGCTGGGACTTGTGGCAACCTTGAGCAAATACACTCTCTAGCCTACCTATAACTATCCTTGCCAAAAATCAAGACATCCAGATACTGTTGAACTCCCCATGTCTATAATGACCTTCAAACGCTGGGAGTTGTTGACCCATAGATTGACATTTGCTAACATAAAGAATAATTACAATGTTATTTTTTTGGAGGTAGACATTCACCTTTTAGCCATATTGGTTTTTCCTTGGAGGCTTCTGTTCTGGAATAGGTCAATCAACTGTATCTGCATAAGCCACTTGTTGCCCAGTTCTCAATCAATCCTATAAATTACGCCACATGTAGTCAACATTATCCCACTGCAGTCAAATATAGAGTAATTACATATAGAATATATAATAGAATATATATTGAATATTTTCTCTTTGAACCTAGAACTGAATTATAATATATTTTTTTATGTATACCAGCTGATGCTAGATCTGTTTTTATAAGACCCAAATATTTTCTGTCCTCAATCTGTACTTATTGACATTCTGTGCCATACGAACCCACTAGAGAATTGGGATTGACAGGCAGGGTACGGGCAGGTTCTTTGCAGTCAGTGAGTGACCTCTGCAAGTTCACTAATTGGCCTAATCCTCCATCACCCAACATACAATATTCCATTCTCCTACATGTGTTTCTATGGAAACTGCCAATAGCTCGTGGGTAATATCAAGTCAAGGCACGAGATGATTCACACGCTGTCAATGAAGCATTTGAAGAGGCTTTAGAAGGTTTCGCATATTGGATAGACATTTCTATATTCTCTTGTTATTTTCTAAGAAATTCAGATGGGAAATAAATTCTCCAAAAAAGGCAGATTACGCAGAAGGTGCAGATCTGATTTATGTCAACCTAGTGCTAAGATTTCCAAGTCAAGTATAAATCACTAGATCTAATAATGTTGTACGTGAACCCCGAAAGAGGCAGCAATGACCTAATTTTATCTAGAACACCTTCTGACCCACTCTACTGAATGAGTGATTGAAATGCTATGTCATAACAATATCCCCGCTATAGTTCCAGAGGTGTCCAGAACAAGTGGCTACCTAAACTAAAAAGTCCTGGATTGTTACTGAAATGTCCTGACTTTCGCCCGGCGAGGAAACTTCGGAAAATGAAGCACTCCAATTGCCATCCTGCTGGCGATTTTCATTCTAGCTTGCGGGAAGGCAGGGAAAGGCAGTTCAGGGAGATTAGTTGCCTCGAAGAAGAGGAGATTTGTCGCCGGGTGACTTCTCCCCGAATCTGACCGTGTGTCTCTGCCCTTAAACTCCTGCACTGAACAGACAGAAAAAGATACAACGTTTCTAAAACTTAATTGGCTTTTATCAGAGAGCCCAGAATATATGGCAGTTGCACTTAAATACATTTGTAAAAATGTAGGATAAGCAAAGAAACAATTGTAACTATTTAAGATAAGCAATTTCTTGGGAAAACCGAGACTTGGCAATTGACCTTCATTAGCAAAACTGTAATAACACATAATACCTGACTGTAAAACCTCCAGAAACGTGTTCAAACTTTCCATAACCTTCTGAATCTTGTAAAATGGATATGGTAATTAGGGGGTGTGGCCATAAAATGGGCATGGCCAGAAAAATTCACCACGCTTTGCACAGCAAATCTTTTTTACTAATGCAGGGCAACAGTGCATTATATGCAAAAAAGCTTGTAAAAAAATGTAAAAAGCTTTTATATTTACATACACAGTACATCTCTTTTTAAGTTCCAATCTTTGCTATGAAGGGTCAGAATGTTTCTATGGCAACCGAGTGAATCAATGTCGCTTATAATGGTGGTTTTCTTTTGTTTCAGAAAGTTTTTTTGTTTTTTTTTATACCCTTTAGTGATGTGTTGTGTGGAATAGGAAGTTGTATGAAAACAATGAGGTTTATTTAAAATGAAATATTTATTGGGTTACGATGTATCAAACGGCTCCTTTCTGCTGTCAGAATTTATGTTTCTGTATAAATTGAGAGAAGCTTTTCTATGTTCATATAAGAGAACCAGCCCTGTGTTTTTTTAAATATTGCCTCCTTGCCCCCACCCTGTGCTGGGGTTATACCCTTCACTCTAGGGGTAAACTTTTCAAAGAGTGAAGTTAGAGATAAAGACATTCTGCTAGAGTGAAATACCGCCTCTCTTCATTCATTTCTATGGGATTTTTAAAGGCTTATTTATCAAAGGGTAAAAGTGAAAGTTCATCCTTTGATGAATTCGGCTTTAAAAATCCCATAGAAATGAATGGAGAGAGGTGGTATTTCACTCTAGTGGACTGTGGTGATATCTAACTACACTTTTTGATAAATATACCCCTAGGGTGGGTCACTGCAAGGCTCAAATACAGGACCAATGTCCTAACACCTAAAGCCGTCTCAAGTGAGCCCACCCCCTCTCCCGAGCGCACATGCCGGAGCACTGGGTATTACATGTACAGATGTACGTGACTCCAGTTCTTCTTAGATTGCTCAAATAAAATGGAGATACTGCTTACACTCAGGGGCGATCCTGGCCCCTCCGCTGCCTGAGGCAGCAGCAGTTGCTGCTGCCCCCCCTCCCCTGGAAATTCACTCTTAAAGTACCAGGAGCAGCATTTTTGCTGCCCCTGGTACCTAGTGGGGCACTGCTGCCTGAGGCGACAGCTTCAACTCGCCTCATTGGCGAAGCACCCCTGCATACACTGTCCGACCAATATGTATGTTCTTTCCTGCTCTTGGCTCAGATTCTAATGTTCTTGGAAATTATCCATAGAGATCTAATTTGGCCTCTTGACCCTTGACATACAAATTTGTTGTCAATCTGGCCTTCACACAAAGGCAAAAATAAATGAACCCTAGACCATGTTGTGAGAGCAGAAAGCTAGATGAACAAACCCAGTGATGTTTAAACAATGTGTCCAGTTTTGGCAATGACTGAGTATTAGACCCAGAGGGAAGTCCAGCAGGCTCTAGGTTCCCCTCTGCTTTTGGCACAGATTCTAATGTTTTTGGATATTAATCCACAAAAAGGCCAGCCATGATAAAATTTGACCTCTTGACATACAAATTAGTTGTCAATCTGGCCTTCACACATGGGCAAAAATGAATGAACCCTAGACCATGTTGTGAGAGCATCAAGCTAGATGTATGAACCCAGAGATGTTCAAGCAGTGTGTCCAGTTTTGATAATGACTGAGTTTTAGACCAAGAGGGTAGTCCAACAGCCTCTAAGTTCCCCTCTGCTCTTAGCACAGATTCTAATGTTTTTGGAAATGAATCCATAAAGAGGGCAGCCATGATCCAATTTGACCTCTTGACAGACAAATTCATTGTCAATCTGGCCTCCACACATTGGCAAAAATGAATGAACCCTAGAACATGTTGTGAGAGTATCAAGCTAGACGCACAAACCCATAGATGTTTCAGCAGTGTGTCCAGTTTTGAAAATTAGTTTCAGACCCAGAGGGCAGCCCAACAGCCTCTAGGCTCTCCTCTGCTCTTGGCACAAATTCTAATGTTTTTGGAAATTAATCCATAAAGAGGCCAGCCATGATCCAATTTGACCTCTTGACAGACAAATTTGTTGTCAATCTGGCCTCCATTTTGTATTTTTTGCATTGTATACAATGGTTGCTCTGTAGGTAGCCCTTCTTTCTTAGAGCCCTGGTGTCCTGAGTTTGATTCCAGCCAGGGGCATTATCTACAAGGAATTTGTATATTCTCCCTGTGTGTGTTCCTCTGTCTGCTCCAGTTTCCTCCTGCATTCTAAAAAACATACAAGCAGGTTAATTGGCTAAAATTTTTTACTGTGAGTGGATGATTTAGGGACTTTAGATTGTGAGCTCTGCTGGGAAAGTACTAATGTCAATTTAAAGTGCTGGGTAGGTGTGTTCAGAACTCTCTGCCATGCCGGGACAATCTAGGCTAGGGGCTGCTGTCGTGTCCTTCTCTGTAACTGACGACTGTATGACGGAGATCCGGGCACTAAGTAGAAATTTCCCAATGGGCACGTTTGCAGCTAAAACAATGAACTCAGAGCTTCTCTTTAAAGGTCAGTTTTGTGGGGAGAATCTTCCTTCATTGCCTGGCAACAGTTTTTTATTCTATTGAACAGCTAAAAAGAAGTCACACTGATATCTTCAATTGTAAGACACTGAGATTTCAGAACAAATTCATCCGTTTTACGGTTAAGAAAAAAAAATTCTCGGGGTTCTACAATTGTATTAATATTTATTTTTTTAATTATCACTTCACTTTGTCTTTGTTGCCCTTTGCTTTTATTTAAATAGCTCACAAATAATTCTTCTGCAATGGTTAAATATTGTTTCTGATGTTTGTACAATGGACATGAAAGGTATCGGTTTTATTGCCTTCTAATTTTGTTACTGGACCCCACAGCAAATTAAATTTAGGGCCCCCAACATATCCAGAGGTTGCCGTGTTTTACTAATATATATGTTAAAATTGCTCTTTATTTGGGCCTCATTGGACCCCCTATGCAGAAGCCCTCCAGTCCGACCTTGACTGTAATCACATGACATCTCCAAAATGGAGTGCAGTGACCTGTGTTTCCCTGATGAATACAGTGCTGCCTGCATTCTGCAGTACTGTATTCATGAGGAGCTGGCAGGGAATAGCGTTTTGGTGTTAGATTCCCAGTAGAGAGCAGAAACTTCTGGCCAAGGGTCTTAGGGGAATCTTCCCCAAAACTCTTTGCTTTCAGCTACCAGGGTGGGCTTGAGGGTTCCTTGTTGATGGACCAATGAACATTAAACCTGTATCTTAAATACAAAGCCACATTGTCAAGTGAACAGAAATATAACATTCTGGGAGTTCAGTTTACTTTAAGTTAATTCAAAAAATGCAGAAAGAGAAAGTATAAAGCAAACAATGGCCGCTGTTCTTCGGTTTAAGCAGGAGGAGAAATCCATTAAGTGAAATAATTGGCTGGGCATTACAAATTAATTAGCAGTCCATCTGAATACGGAGAAAGATACCAGGTGATGGATATGTTTATCCGTCGGTTCTTATGCGTTTCAGCCAAATGGCTCATTTGTTTATCATCGATCCGCCCAACAGAAGTGCTTAGGACAATGAGCGCAATTAATGGAACCAACACAGACACAACGACAAAATGCCACGGAGTGAAGTCGATTTCTGCTAACGCTCCTGAGACAAGAAAAATCACTGCAGTAAGTCCAGGGCAGGGTTTTAAGTGTACTATTGTATGGATGGAGAAATTTTATCTCAGGTGACACTCAAAGTGGACATGGAACTACAAGTGGCTTCCATACTGAGAAGGTGGTAGGAGAGCAAGGTAGAGGGACTGGAGTTCAGCCTAGTCCAGGATATGGTAAGGGATTGTAACAAGAACAGAGCTGTGTAACAATTTATATGTCGGGATTCATTTGTCACACCACATGTTCAATGGCAGATTACATTAAAATGATTAAGTCTTACAAAAAGGTCTATGGAGACCTTGAGCAGAATGAACATCCCATGGAGGGAAACATCTGTCCTTTAACCCTCCAATTGGAGAGTCTTGTACTAGAAGATCTATGAGGATTAAGCTGGCCATAGACACAAAGATCAGGTCGTACGAATCTTCGGAGAGTCCCGACATTTCGTCCGGCGGAGATCGGTCGTTTGGTCGAACGGACAAGTTAAAAGATTTCTGTCGGCTGCGGGTAATATCTCTGCGTGTATTGCCGATCATACGATTTTCAGTGGGAGACTGTCACTAGCTTTGGTTGGACATAACTATCGTACGATTGCTGTCAGGGGCAGAACATGAGCTGATCTGTTCTTTTCTACTTTATTTGATCG
The DNA here is from genome assembly GCF_017654675.1 of Xenopus laevis. Lineage (NCBI taxonomy): Eukaryota > Metazoa > Chordata > Amphibia > Anura > Pipidae > Xenopus > Xenopus laevis. Next base: position 9,815,134 of record NC_054384.1, read on the forward strand.
GAATGGTTAGTGGCAGCTCCGGAGATGGGGAAGTCCCCCCCAACGGTTTTCATTATAGCTGGCGGGAAGGCAGTTTGGGGAGATTAGTCGCCCTGAAGAAGAGGAAATTTGTCACCGGGCGGCTAATCTCCCCAAATGTGACCGTGTGTCTCTGCCCTAAAAGGAAGAAGTGTAGAAGTAAAAGACAGAACTCTGTCTGTTAATTGGCTCATGTGACCTAACATGTATGGTTTGTTTGCTTAGTGTGTGTGCACCGTGAATCCTTCGATACCCAGGGGGCGGACCTTATTTTTTTTTTAAATGGCAATTTTCTTTTTAGGATTATCCAATGGCACATCATATTAAAAAAAGTATATTATTATGAAAATGCTTTATTTACATGAAGCAGGGTTCTAAACATGAGCTGTTTCATGCAATATCTTTTTATAGAGACCTACATTGTTCGGGGGGGGTATAGTTTTCCTTTAAGTAAAATTTGAATATAACCGATATCTGTTTATTGCTTTGGAACAATGTTTAAAAGGTAATGCAGAATGAAACCCTGAGAACACGCATGATTCAGTAAAACTGCTGTGGAATGTAAATCGGCCCCTCTGGGCCAAGCACTCTCTTACCGTGTAACACAGCACTTTAGAATGGATCCAGATTCATTTGGTAGACAGGCTGGCACTCTGTGACACAGCACGGTGCTCCTCTGGAAACCATTGTGGCTTCTCTAGCCATTCCATTTGACTAATAATAAAGGGTAAGTTATCCCTTTACTGTTCCCATAGGAGAGCAGGATTCCATCTGACATTCATCAGATCGTCGCTCCAGCAATCAAGCCTTGCTAATGAAACCCTATTGAATTTCCATCAAAGCACAAAAACCTCTTTGAGAGTCGTCTACAGCAACCGTTTCCCTGTGTCTTCTGGCACCTCCAACACATTACCCTCAGCTCTGTTTTCACATTATAGCTCATATATTGTACACACACATATACAGACAGGGGTTTCATTGGGGATATTCTACAGTCGTTTATGCATATGATGTAATTAAAGCATCAATATACATTATTTTACATTATTATTATTATTTAAACAATATATATATATATATATATATATATATATATATATATATATATATATATATATATATATATTTTAATTACTTATATTAGATATTGATATACATATATATATATATATATATATATATATATATATGGCTCATGCATTAAACATCCATGCTCCTGGCCTATGAACTTACCCATATATTGAAATGCATAGACAAACAATCCCTGTTGTGTTTAAAGGGGAGATTAGTGCACAAAATGTCCTATATATATTGATAATGAGTGCAGAGGGACCCCCTGTATTTGTCTGTTTGAATTTTGTGGTCACAGCCTCATCCCCCACCTAATGGTTTAAAATGTAGAGGTGAGCACAAGTTCCCCTTGTTGCGATGCTTATGAACACCTGTCCATGTCTGAGGCATACAGCTATTGTGGTGCAATAACAGTTGGACGGCTGCAGTCATGTATCTTGTGCTCTAATAAACTTCAGTCACTCTTTACTGCAGTATTGCAAATTGGAGTGATATCACCCCTTCTCTTCCCCCCCCCCAGCAGCCTAACAACAGAACAATGGGAAGGTAACCAGATAGCAGCTCCCTAACACAAGATAACAGCTGCCTGGTAGATCTAAGAACAACACTCAATAGTAAAATCCAGGTCCCACTGAGACACATTCAGTTACATTGAGTAGGAGAAACAACAGCCTGCCAGAAAGCAGTTCCATCCTAAAGTGCTGGCTCTTTCTGAAAGCACATGACCAGGCAAAATGACCTGAGATGCACCTACACACCAATATTACAACTAAAATACACTTGCTGGTTCAGGAATTAATTTATATATTGTAGAGTGAATTATTTGCAGTGTAAACAGTGTAATATAGAAATAAAAACTACACCGTAAAAATCATGACAGAATCAGTTTAAACATAGCTACATTGGCAGCGGTTGAATTGCATAATATTTGCTTGGCAGACTGTCTTCCCTGAATCCCTTTAGAACAGTTTTTGGTATGCCCCAAAGTCATAATGATGAGGGAAGTGACAATTGAAGGGACTTTGGGGCATACAAAAAATTGTTGCCCTCCAACTAGACATTCCAGTGCTAGGGTTGTGCCAACCTTGGCCATGTTGTTGGTCAATCATTTAACCTACCAGTAGGTTGTGAACTGACAGTGTGGAGCCAATTTGCTGTATGTTGGGTTTGTTGTGTATGGAAGTGGTTGCAGCAAGAGGGGTGTAAGTTTGGGGGTCTATACCGGGACCACAGAATAATCATATTGTCATCTAATGACCCTAGTTTGCTAAAGGAATTGTTTAGATGACAATAAAGCAGGCTAGTGGTCAGTGTGGGCATCAGACAGGTGGTAGGGAGATAAGCAAGTCCATTTATAAACCAAAGGTCAAGTTAGGTGGCAGATAATAAGGAAATACCCACTAATAAGACAAGAACTCAAGGCAGGAAGTAGATAGTGGTATTGAATACAAGGGTAATGTAAGGCATTAGTATGTGCAGCCAGAAAGTGTGGTGCTCAGTTACACCAAGGTCTTTGGTTCTAGGTAAGGAAGGTCCCGACCATACTAGATGCTTACAGGACATGGTGACAAAGGCAGGCTGGGGCCACATCAGGTCATGTCCAAATAAATGACAAGTTAAAACCAAAACCCTTCTTGGTCAGCTTCAAGCAACAACAGGACAAAGTTATTTGTGTGATGTTTTCAAAGTGTAGTCACAGCTGATTCTAACCCTCCCAATGTTTATGGATCAACCTCATGTTACTAAACACTAAAGAAAACACCACCAGGTAAAGGAATGACAAAACAATGCAACAATCCATAATAGTGCAGTGATTGTGCATCCTGGGTCTGTCTGGGCTGCCGGAACACCGGGAAAAAACCCGGTGGGCCTCCGGCTCTTGTGGGCCCCACCGGCCCAGATCCGCACCCAGATCCCAGTTCCGTTGGATTCTTTCCTGTCAAGACCTCCCTTTTTGGGCAGTTGTGGCACACTCGTGGTAGCAAGCATGCACACTATCGATAGGGCGCGGAGGTGCAGCAGAAGGGGGCCCTGGGACAGCAGCCGTGGTGGGCCACTGGCCACCCCAGGGCGAACCTGTGTGCTAAACCTGCAGTAAATGTTGCATTTGGGTAATCCAAAGGCCATGGACACATGGAGGCATTTATGGCATTTTGACAGATGTAGTGCTCTCAAGGAGAAATGTAGGAGTCAAAAAGCCCTTGATTGCCGCCCTTGATTGCCACCCTTGAGTGGAGGTCCTCATTAAGCATAAAACATCTCCCTCACTACTCATTGCACTGGTAGGTGACATTGAGGGCCTTATTTATCAAAATCCGAATTTATCTGAGTAAAGCAAAAAAGTCCGACCAAAATAGAATCCACAATTGGACCTTATTTATTTTAAAAATCACAATTTAATCGGAGCAAAAATACAAAGCCCGAATTTTATGGATTTTTTCCCGAAAAATAAGAAATTATCAAAAAATTTGCAATATGCATCATAACAAAATTAGACAGGTGCATAAATTTGGGCACCTCAACAGAGATATTACAGTAGAATAGGAACCTCTGCCATTGACTTATATACAACCTCGGTAGGTCCGAGATGCCGGATTTTCAGGTTCTGACTTTTTACATCCTCGAGGTTTAATAAATATCGAAAAAAATTTCTTCCACTAAAAATTCCGATTTTATAGTAAAAAAAACCTCACATTTTTGAGTTTTTGGCATTCGGACTTCAATAAATAACCCCCTAAGTAATTCATAGGACAGGACAAATTAGTTTTTTGTTACTTGTGTTACAACAAACTCAAAGTTTTCAAGACTATGAATATTTTGTTAAAAAAAACAACTATAAAGCATTTCTTGAAAAAAAAAAATCACAAATTATCCATTCCCTCTGAATTCTCTGCGGCCTCTGCGGAAAGAAGCTGTAGAATTCGTACTGCAACTAAAGGAAATACTTTTCATATGTTAAGGACTCACTGCCTGTAATTTTGTGCTGACGCGAGTTTAAATATATACTTACTTAAGTGTACTGAACTTCAGCTAAATGTCGGAATATAAAAACGTGCACTTTATGAGAGGGAGGTCAGGTATGGGAATGATTGCCTGTAGTTGCATAATTAAATTCTGTCTTGGTACTATTCTGGAAGTGCAGTCTGGAGTTCATGCCAGATAAATCCAAGCACAGATTGTAATGTTAAGCCATAAATATTAAAAGGGGACTAAGGAACCCTGCAATCCGAGTTGCTCGTACAGGAATCAAAAAGTATGGATCATATAATGACTCTTCATGGGCATTAAGTGCCTACAAACGGCTGATTCTCTTACCCACCTTGGCAGGAAATTGTCCTGAATGGGTCCAACACTATAATTTTACCAATCAGTATGTGATTGCAGAAAATGAATGGAAGAGACACGCATCCAACTGCAGATGAAAGCTGTAGCCAAGGCCCACCAGTGTGATACAGTTACAGTAAATATTCAGATGAACCTGCTTTAGCCCACCCCTTTGCCAGATCAAGCCACCTTTGATGGACTCCCTATGTAATTGATAATATACTTTTATTTTATTATGGTCTCCTTTAAAGAGGGAACTAAATCCCCCCCAGTACACAGGTCCCCAACCTCCATTAACATAATCACCCTCAATTTGTTAAAGGAAAGTGTTTTCTCCTTAGAGAACCTCCGAACTGCACAGACATGTCCTTTCCAGATTGAAAAACAGGGCCACCATCAGGGGGCACTGGGGGGGGGGGGCCGATGGCTTCTATATGTTAAGGGGGGCCCGGCCGTGCTGCGTTTCCTGGATTAGCCAGGTCCCCTTGAGCTGCTGAAGAAGGAGCTAAGTTGCGCCAAAGTAGGAGCTGAGTTACGCCAAAGAAGGAGCCGCAAATTCTGATGGTGGCCCTGGGCAGTGATGAGTGAGCACAGTGTCGGATTGGGCTCGCCCTGACCTGCTTCTTCGCTGCCCCATGATGAATTGCACTGCTGCGCTCGCTCATGCGCGCCCGCTACTGTTCGGGCATCGGGCCAGGGAATTGGAGGTCTGGAGGGGACTGCCAGGAGGGCCATTTGTTTGCAGCCCCGGTGGGCCCCCAAGGCTCCAGTCCGACCCTGGGTGAGCAGCCTTATACACATAGCCAGACCTGTGCTTCTGCTTGATCACCGCCATCCGAACTGGGTGAGAATGGTAGTGATGTAGCCAAACGCGGCAGCCACAACTGCTGCACAGCTCTGTAGTTCAGGAGACCTGTTAGGTTTAGGAACATGGGGGTCATGCAACTGGGAAAGGGGCTTGTCGCCAAGAAGAAGAGGCGATTTGTCGCCGGGGCGACTAATCTCCCCGAATCTGCCTGTGTGTCCTTACCCTAAAAATCCTTTATTGACACAACCAGGGCAAGAGCAATGTTTCAAACCTCTCAGGTCTTTTATCAAGCTACTGAATCAATAAATGCACAACCCTGAGATATCTGAAATGTTGCCATTGCCCTGGACATTTCTATAAAGGCTTCTTAAAGAAGAATTTTGTCTATGGTACATGTGAATGTTTTGAAAAAGTACTGGTGGACATGGCCACCATATCGCATGCACCAAATCCCAAATCAAAAGTTTGGTGAGTGCTTACAAACATCACAGTTCTTTATAAAAGTGTAGGATATGACTGGGTGGCATGTGCCACTAAAATCTTGAAGCCCTACTGGAATCCTAGGAAGGAATACTACATTGTTGGTAAAAAAAATTGTGAATTGTGATCATTGTTGGCAGATCTTTAGTAATCGAGCCGTAGAAGGGGTACGATTTTCTTTCCACTAAGAATGGATTATTTACTGTGGGAAGCAGAGCATTATTCCACATCCACCTCAGGTTCCATGTTTGATAACATCTGAGCCTGAGTTCTCTGAGCTGCTGGACTACAGTGATAAAGGGAATATAAGGCCACTGTCATTCTGGCTTTGATTATTTTATTCACTTTCACATTTGCCTTGTATCCTCTGTCCTAGTGGTACTGAGCCAGAGAGATCTTGGGGAATAGCAATGCAGAGAAATAGATCTCACTGTCCTTGGATGACCTGGAGATGTTTGTAGCAAAGCTTGATGTTTCTTATGAAAGCTGAGGCATAAAAAACAAATGAAATATTCTTCCTCATTCCCTGTGTGCTAGTGCGTGATAAGGAACAAAGAGACATTAAAGAACAAGGCGATGGTGGAAGGAATTTGTTGAGACAAGGAAAAGTGTTTTGGAAGAGTCGATGCTTCTTCTGCTTTCATTTTCCCAAGACAAATTTGGATTTATACCTCCCAATGGCACAGTCCTCACTTGTGAACCCAAAAAGGCATACTGGAATGTCAATTGAATTGCGGGGAGATTAGAGGCACATTTGGGAATAATTCAGCTTCGGCAGATCTGGGGGGATGCCCAAAAAAAATGTACCTTAGGGGAAACTATGACATGCAACTGGTTTTAGTACACAGCAGAAAGGAAATTTACTTTGGGCCCTCAGGATATATTCTGGTCCTGGAACTTTATCTCCTACCTTTACCTCCATTAACCGTGGTACCCTTTAACAAACTACTGTGCTGGCAAAGAGAAAAAAACCTTGCCTAAAGTATTTATGATAAAACATGGTAATTTAAATAACTAGAAAATGAGCTCAAGTCCTGCAGATTAAGGTTAGCCACAGTGCTTGTAATAGCCACAAAGCTCGTTAGACATAAAATCAAAGGCTTCAGAGATAATATCGCGAAATGAGGAACATCGAATAGTCTCAAAGTCTGTGAGAAATTAAATAAAACTCACAGCATTATTAAAGTTAAACTAAGAAGAGAAAGGGAAATAATGATGATACCTTAATGAAGAAGGATTTGGGAGACTATGGTAAATAGTAGGTTGTACTGTCAGTCAAGGTAGACTTGCCTAGTTAGACATCCACATCCATTGCCACTCTCATTTTAAGCACTGAAGGTTCTAAAAAGGGTTTCAGTTAGGACCTCTGAATGCTTTGTTATTGTATTGGCCATAATGAAGCTATTCTAATGATCTATTATGAGTTGGACCATTATGGAAATTTGGTGGGAAATTTTGTGATGCTTTGCCTAGGGCCATCACACATCATGCCAGGAGTGTTGGTGGACCCTTGGGGACCCAGTCCAACAAAGGGTAAATGTCTCAGTCCCTAACACACTAACATGAGATTCATCAGGAGCCAATGTCCTGCTTATGGAAGGAATCCACAATAACCAATAGAAACCAATTCAAATGCAGGAAGAACTTACTCTATGCAGATGTTGCTATGGTTGCTACTCAAGACCAGGGGTGTAGGAAAATGCAAACTATAATATGTTTTAGACAGTAAAACAGTCCAAGAAATGTTGTATAAGTCAAAACAATAAATTTTAGTAGAATTTCAAGGACTCAGCCTTCAGGATCCCAGCAACTTCAACAAATCAAAGACTGAAAGAAAGTAGTTCAATGGCATGGCAAGAACCTGCAGGGAGATATATTGCTTGCTCCAAAATAGAACACAATTCCACCGAGCAGCTGATGATCTTTTGTACCAAATACAACACATAGGTCATTTAGAATTAGAAACACAGGAGTGTCACTTGGACATGAATTGAAGATTGCCACAACAGGATTCCAACTTGAGAATTGTTATAATATTTGTATGTCATTCATATGACTTTATTAGAGTGCACAGTAAGTGATTACATTTCACTCCAGGAACAAACTAGCTGTATTCAGTCCTTTACATGTCCTGATTTTGACCATTCTTCCCAACCAGGGGGTTGACAGTTTTGACAGATCCTGTGCTCCTGTTGGACGGCAGTTTTGTCTGAGAAATTATTGTGCTAATGAAAGTGTAGGGTACGTTGGCAGAAGAAGAGCAGAAGCTGCTCATCCTTCATTTCCTGTCAACACATTGGCTTGAAGAGCAAAACAATTGGCCTCCTCTGTGTATGGCCAGTCATATGTCCATTCAACTGGTCTGAGACATTGAAAGGTTGACCAATCTATGACCACCTTAAAAAAGCAAAATTAGAGTTTGCCTTTGAATGTGTCTCTGGGTTGGAAGAAAAAAAGAGAGATCTTGTGGTGGAGAACTTCATCCCACATGAGTTGACCTTCCATTGCCCCATCCAAAGAAAGTTTCTTAACTGGGTGTTGGAGATATTAATGGATAACATATATATCAACCATAGGTGAATACTTTCAGTCATTCCAGTGTCTCATTTATGAAGAAAAAGTTTGGAACCAAGTTCATTTTGTAAAGTTTAGAGACACAGAGTGATCTTTCTTATCACAACACCCCATAGGGTGCATCTTTTGTAGGATGTGTCCAAACCACCAAAGGTTCTTCTCGATAAAAAGCATCTACTCTTCTGGGAAGGCTTCTGCTAGATGTTGGGACATTATTGGGATTTCCTTCCATTCATTAATTAATTAGGTTGTCACTGATGTTGGGGATAACCTCTGACTCATAGTCAATGTTCCAGTTTATCTGACAGGTGTTCATTTGGGTTGTGGTCAGGGCTTTGTGAAGGCAAGTGAAATACTTCTATTCCCGTCTGTAATTCAGAATGGACCGTACCTTTTTCAATGGAGGACATTATTGGGCAGGAACGGGAGAGAGCCTCCCTCAAGTGTTTTCTGAATTAATTCTTAGGTTTTAGTATTTAAGGTAAGGTCACACTGAGGGGCACATTTACTAAGGGTCGAATATCGAGGGTTAATTAACCCTCGATATTCAACCATCGAAGTAAAATCCTTCGACTTTGAAGTCGAAGGATTTACCGCAAATACTTCGATTGAACGATCGAAGGAAAAATCGTTCGATCGAACGATTCATTCCTTTGAATCGAACAATTCGAAGGATTTTAATCCATTGATCGAACGATTTTCCTTTGATCAAAAAAAACTTGGAAAGCTTATGGGGAAGGTCCCCATAGGCTAACATTGTATCTCGGTAGGTCTAAAGTGCCGAAATAGGTAGTTGAAGTTTGTTTTAAAGAGACAGTACTTTGACTATCGAATGGTCGAATAGTCAAATGATTTTTAGTTCGAATCGTTCGATTTGAAGTAGTAGTAGAAGGTCGAAGTAGCCAATTCGATGGTCGACATACCCCAAAAAAAACCTTCGTAATTCAAAGTTTTTTTACTTTGAATCCTTCACTCAATCTTAGTAAATCTGCCCCTGAGCGTTTCGGGGGAGATTTAGTCACCTGCATTTTAGTGCACTCTCTGCACTAGCGACGTGCACAGTCCCCGACCCCCTCCAGCGCTGAAAATCTGAGCGTCGTGAGGAGGGGTGGGGCAGCAAAGGAAGGCCGACCTCAGGCGGCAAAGAAGCAAGGGTCGCCGCTGTTAGGCGCCTCAAAGAAGAGATTTGTCGCCGGGCAAATAATCTCCCCAAGTCTCCACATGTCTCTGCCCAAAGAGAAAAGAAGCAATAACTTTATATAAATATATACAGGCCCGGACTGGCAATCTGTGGGTTCAGGCAAACGCCAGAGGGGCTGCTATAAAGTGCCATAGAAAGTCAGTATTTAGTGAGATGATTGGGCCTCCGTGTACCTGAAATGCCAGGGCCTATTTTAATTCTCAGTCCGGACCTGTTATGAGTGAAGAAGAGAAATAGTGGGCCCGTGTGTGTAAGAGCAGCAATAGCACACACTGGGGGTCATTTATCAACACTGGGTAAATTTGCCCATGGGCTGTAACCCATGGCAACCAATCAGATGGCTGCATTCATTGTTCCACTTGCAGCTGGCTTTAAAAAGCTAATCACTGATTGGTTGCTATAGGTAACTGCCCATGGGCAAATTTGCCCAGTGTTGATAACTGAGCCCCAGTTGTACAACACACAGTAACACACAGTAACACACAGTAACACACACTCTCCCGCTGCCGAAAATGGAGCCGCCCCTCCCCATCCCGCGCAGCAGGGCAGAGGGCCAGGAAACGCGGAACCAGCCAATCAGACGGCAGAGAAGGGCGCAGAGGGGCGTGGCCAAGAACCTCTCCTCGGGTTTTGGCTTTTTATTTTTATTCTTCAGTCCGTGAATCCGGGGCCGGGGCGCCGCGTGACGTAGGGAGAAGACACCAGATTGCCGGATCTAACCGTATAAAGGGGAGGAGCAGGCGGCGGCGGTGAGAGGAGAGACGAGCGCTGCCCAAGGACACGCAGAGCTCGGGAGGGAAGGTACGGGGACAGCGGAGGAGACTGAGCCCCAGCGGGGAGATTATCGGGGAGGATGGTGTCCGGGATGATCTGCAAGGCCGTGGTGTGAGTATCCTCCTCCTCTCTGTGTAGAACACTGTGTCTCCTGCTCTTAATGTGCGGAGCTCCAGGCAATACATCATAATGATGGGACCATTGGATTCATGGGCCTATAATAATAATAATAATAATAATAATAATAATAGTGTCTATTTAATATGGGCGGGGTCTTATACAGGGGCCAAGTGCTTCTCAGGTGACATTGTTGGAGTAGCCCAGTGTCTGTGTATTCTCTGTGTGTGGCCCCAGATGGTGTGGCCCCAGATGGTGTGGCCCCTGATGTTGTGGCCCCTGTGCTGGTGCGGATCTTGTAGGACAAGCTTGTTCATTCTGACCTGAGGACTGGGGCCAATGGTGAATTTTCCTCATGCCCCCCCTGTGTTTTAGTGGCCCCTGAGGGCTGGGATAGGAAAATGGTTAAAGGATATATATATATAGAAAATGTAAATATTTTATACATCCAAAATGTCCAGCCCTCCAGCTGTTGCTGAATTTCAACCTGCGCCCCTCTTTTATTTAAAAGGTTGTTCACTTTTAGGGTCAGGGCACACGCTCAGATTCGGGGAGATTAGTCGCCCCGGCCACAAATCTCCTCTTCTTCGGGGCCACTAATCTTCCCAAACTACCTCCCGCCAGCTAGAATGAAAATTGCTGGCGGGATGGCACTCGTATCGATTCGTTTTCCGAAGTCGCCCCAAAGTTGCCTCACTTCGTTAAACTAAGTGCTCCGAGTGCCATCCCGCCGGCGATTTTCATTCTAGCTGGCGGGAGGCAGTTTGGGAAGATTAGTTGCCTCGAATAAGAGGAGATTTGTGGCCAGGCGACTAATCTCCCCGAATCTGAGTGTGTGCCCTGACCCTTAAATTAACTTTAAGTATGATGTAGAGAGTGATATTGGGAGATCGTTTAATTTGAGATCATTTGCAATTGGTTTTCATTTTTTTATTATTTGTTTGAGGTATTTAGCTTTTTATTCGGCCATTCCCGATTTTACAGTTTCAGTAGTCAGAAGAAAAAGGCAAATAACCCCCAAAAAAATAAAATATAAATAATGAAGACCAGTTGTAAAGTTGCTAGGATTCGGACCTTACATAACATACTAAAGGTTACGGAGCTTCGGTAAGTTATTTTTTAACTTTGCGATTTTAAAGTTTCATTTCTCTTGGTGTTTTGTATACTAACAAATTTTTTTAAAAAAAAATATTTTGATGTTACTGGTCCTTTAACTTAAAGGGATACTGTCATGGGAATTTTTTTTTTTTTTTCAAACCGCATCAGTTAGTAGTTCTACTCCAGCATAATTCTGCCTTGAAATCCATTTCTTAAAAGAGCAAACAGATTTTTTTATATTCAATTTTGAACTCTGACATGGGGCTAGACATATTGTCAATTTCCCAGCTGCCCCAAGTCATGTGACTTGGGGCAGCTGTGATGTGGCATTTATTAGAGTGCTGGGACAAAGGTTGTATAATATTTAATACTGCACAATGTGGATTCCTGTCCTTATCAGAGTGTGAATACCAAACTTATATCTGCAACCTGTGGCTCCTAAGCTGTTGCTTAACTACAAATCTCAGCATCCTCTGGTATGTGAACAGCTAAGGTGCCACAAATTGATTAAATCTTCTGTAGCGTGTAATGTACAGCAGAGTCTATGATATTCATGGCTGCCGAGTATACTGACAGATCTATGTTCATTGTATGATGGGCTGGGTGCCTATATTTGACATGTCTGTGATTTCTAGATAGGAAATAAAAGCAGCGTGGTGATTAGCCCTCTACTTCCAAAGTATCTATGTGACTGAGAATATTTATTACTCTGCTTGTTAAAGCGGTTGTTCACCTTTAAGTTAACTTTTACTATGATGTAGAGAGTGATATTCTGACACAATTTGCATTAGTATTTCTTTTTTTTATTACTTGTGGCTTTTTAGTTATTTCACTTTTTATTCAGCGGCTCTCCAGTCAAAGGAAAATACAGGTATGGGATCGGTTATCCAGAAACCCGTTATCCAGAAAGTTCCGAACTACGGAAAGACGATCTCCCATAGACTCTGTTATAATAACATAATCCAATCCTTTTTTTTTTATAAAGTATCTACTTTTTCTCTGTGATAATAAAACTGTACCTTGTACATGACCTAAACTAAGATATAATTAATCCTTATTGGATGCAAAACCAGACTATTGGGTTTATTTAATATTTACATGATTGCCTAGTGGCCATACACTAGAAGATCCGTTCGTTTTGGTCGCCAAACTAGTAGATCTTAACCCGATATGCCCACTAACGACTGGGCGATATCAGATGAATCCGAACGTTTACTAAGGGTCGAACGATAGGAGTACAATACTGCGAATGGGCTCCAATGGTGGATTGTGATGCGGTCCTGGATTGTAGTAAATAATCTAAGTTGACCGATCGATATCTGGCCGATTTTTGGCCTGATATCAATTGGGAGAGCCCCCACACATGGGCAGATAAACTGACGAATCAGTCTGAAGGACCGATATCGGCAGCTTTAATCTGCCCGTGTATGGCCACCCTTAAGGTAGGAAGATCCAAACTACAGAAAGACTGTTATCCGGAAAACCCCAGGACCCAAGCATTCTGGGTAGAAGGTCCCATACCTGTAATTCATAAACTGTAAAAAAAGAAGAAATGAAGGCCAGTAGTACATGTGCTAAAATTGCTGCTGCAGAACATCATGGGAAGAGAGATTTAGCAGGCCAACTACATAGAAGTCCGATGTAAGCTGTTTAGCTCAGTATCAGTTGGCGAGCCTCGTCTTCCTCATTCTATTCCGATGAATGGTGGCTGCTGGCAGGATTAAACAGCAGTTGCACATTCATATTTAAAAAATGCAATTTGTACAGTTTTGGGTCATATAATGAGTGCTAATTAATGGGGCTTGTCCCAAAGTAATAAACTGCCAGTTGGGATAACCGGGAATGCTGCCAGCGCCATGAATAAAGCCAATATTTATAAATATATGATTTTCAAACCAAAACCAATGTGTATGCCACTGCCCAAACACCTAGGGGCCCATTTACTTAGTTCGAGTGAAGGAATAGAATAAAAAAAAAAACTTCGAATTTAGAATGATTTTTTTGGCTACTTCGACAATCGAATGGGCTACTTCGACCTTCGAATCGAACGATTCAAACTAAAAATCGTTCGACTATTCGACCATTCGATAGTCGGAGTACTGTCTCTTTAAAAAAAAAACTTCGACCCCCTAGTTCGCCACCTAAAACCTACCAAAGTCAATGTTGGCCTATGGGGAATGTCCCCATAGGCTTTGGAACCATTTTTAGGTCAAAGAAAAATTGTTCGACCGATGGATTAAAATCCTTCGAATCGAACGATTTTTCGATCATTCGATTGAACTATTTTGGCCAGGATTTGGCCTTACACAGTAGGATTCTGATATGGCCAAACCGAATCCTTAAAATCACACAACTTTTTGTAACATAAAAAGGAAGTCAAAAAATTTTTTTTTTTTCCTTTCTTTTTTTTTTTTTTTTGTAACTTGCATTTTATTGAGTTTTATAAAAACAAGAAAAGTACAGACATTTCCAATGATGCCAGACAGTCAAGGTAAGTAACAGTGGAATATTACTAGCAAACGCTGGTTACATGCAATACACATCCGAGAAAGAAAAATCATAGATAGCAAACAAGTGGGGGGAAGGGTTAACAAAAAATAAGATCCAGCCCTACTCGATGCCCTCAAGTATACAAGGTGGAGCAAGCCCAGGGATCTTTTTTTTTTCCTTTCTATCCCCTGATCTCCAGATGAAAATTTGCATTTGGTTTAGGCTTGGTATTCGGACAAATCTTTCACAAAGGAGATCGGCGAATCCAAAATATTCAGTATTCAGTGAATCCCTAGTTAAAATATATTTCAAAACACTGTGAGCATGTGCCATGCTTTATGTACAATAGATCCAACCAGACAAATCGAATTGCCTTCTGCGAGGAGCTGAGCAGAAACCAGACCTTGGGGTGGCAGTGGATGTGATCGAGCTTAACCATTTGATACCATTACACACAGAACTCTAATGATGAAATAGAGACTATTCGACTAAAACATTCTCTTTGTACTTGGTTAGAGAATTTGCTCAAACATAGACAATAAACAGTGGCAATTGCTGAATAATGGAATATGCTCTCGTGTAGAATTCTTGCCCTTATATAGATGGTGACTGGATGCTATAGATGACTATAACTCTGTGCCTTTTATTAGAGTTCAACATAAACATTGACTTTCCAATTGCTTTTTATTTTTTTCCCGAGTTTCTCAGGAGCTTCTCAGTAAGCCTGACTGCCGGTTACCTAAACTCCTACAATTTTATACAATGTAGCCTAAGCCCCGAGTGAGCATTCTCCCTAAAGTTTAAGCAACTGTTACACTGTAATACATTGGTTACATAGCGTCCCACTGATATTGTTTTATCAACTTTTATAAGGAAAATTGTAACCGATCAGAAAGTTCATGACCTGGCTTACAAAGCACATAATAGAAGTATGAATTCAATTTTTCAACAACATTTTTTTGAAATGGTAAAAAATAAATAAATAGAAAGTATTAGGATGGATATTGTCTTAGCAAAAATCTTCTTTTCTTCGCTATTTCTATAAAACTTGCTTAAGAAAACAGTGTTACTTTCCCTTTAACTCTGCACAGTAGGCAGAGAGGGATACAGGCAAGACTTGGATTATAAGGATTTTTATTTTATGAGGTTTTTCCCCCTCCCCAGCCAGCTGTCTATAACACTTCCTACTAGAATTATTTGGTATCTCTCTCTCCTCTCTGACTTTCTGTTTCACTGAGTCTCTATCAAATAACTCTGCTTCTGCCAACTGAAACTGTGTGATCTGCCCCGGGCCCAGAAAAATGCTGCTTGGTTGCCAATCAACTGCAAAGCAACTGTGAATGACTCTTGTGCCCAGATTCTATATGGAGATTTTTTTATATTCAATTTTGAAATCTGTCATGGGGCTAGACGTTTTGTCAATTTCCCAGCTGCCCCAGTCATGTGACTTGTGCCTGCACTTTAGGAGAGAAATGCTTTCTGGCTGGCTGCTGTTTTTCCTTCTCAATGTAACTGAAGGAGTCTCAGTGGGACATGGGTTTTTACTATTGAGTGCTGTTCTTAGGCTAAGGCCACACTAGGCGATAGCGCCGCGATTTGACTCGCGAGGCAATTTCGAGCGACAGTAGAGAAAAGATCGCCGCGTGTGTTTTTACGCTGGCGATTTTTCGCGATTCCCCATAGACGCCAGCGCAAAAGTTTCCCCAGCGATTGCGGCTTAAAAGTCGCGGCGAAAAGTCGCCGCGAGTCAAATCGCGGCGCTATCGCCTAGTGTGGCCTTAGCCTTAGATCTACCAGGCAGCTGTTATCTTGTGTTAGGGAGCTGCTATCTGGTTACCTTCCCATTGTTCTTTTGTTTGGCTACTGGGGGGAAAAAGGGAGGGGGTGATATCACTCCAACTTGCAGTAAAGAGTGATTGAAGTTTATCAGAGCACAAGTCACATGACTTGGGGCAGCTGGGAAATTGACAATATGTCTAGCCCCATGTCAGATTTCAAAATTGAATATAAAAAAATCTGTTTGCTCTTTTGAGAAATGGATTTCAGTGCAGAATTCTGCTGGAGCAGCACTATTACCTGATTCATTTTTGAAAAAAAAAATGTTTTCCCATGACAGTATCCCTTTAAGTTTTCATTTATTTTTTAAGTTTTTTAATTTAATACGTTTTTAATTTAAGTCTTTAAGTTTAAATTCTATAGTGAAAAGAAGTTTCTGCATGTCTGGGCTGAGGACCGTGGCCTTGGGGTGGAGGGGTTATAAACTCATATTACCCCCAGTTTGCTGCATGAGTAAAGGCCATAATCTTTATACGGACACCTGTTTGTTGGGCTATAAAAGGAAGTGTCAGCGAGGGGAGTTGTGCAGTAGCATCAATCATCGGCAAGCAAAGAAAGGTTCCAGACATCATAGACAGAGGGTCATTAATCTCTGCAAGTTGCTGGATGTTCTGCCCATGGCCGGTGATTTATGGAAAGCAAAACAAAGACGGAGAGAACACAATTAAAAAAAAAAAAAAAAAAAAAAAAAAAAAATGTATCATGGAAAACAATATGCAGTGTTTAGTATATAAAAATTTCATGTATGTTATGGTCTTTATTTATACTTGTACAGGGAAGTGTTATAAGATGGACCTTTATCTTGCAAAGCCGCAGCTTTATGGCTGAGGGTCATACTGGTCCGAGATCTTACCTCACTGCCATTGTCCCTATCACCGCTATTAGCCCTTAACAGTATTAATTAGATAAGAACATTAATACAAATTCACCCCATGCTACACCTATTCTAGATTTTATGCCTGGCCCATTCCAAGTGAAGCCTTCGTAAGCGTATGATGGGTAGCTAGAGCATTTTTATGCTTCCAGGTGTTTACCTTTTAAATCAAAAATTCCCATAAAAGGGATACTGTCATGATTTTTATGGTGTTGTTTTTTATTTCTAAGTTGCACTGCAAATAATTCACTCTACCATATAAAATGTTATTCCTGAACGAACAAGTAACATTTTTATTTTACTTGTAATATTGGTGTGTAGGCAGCCATCTGAGGTCATTTTGCCTGGTCATGTGCTTTCAGAAAGAGCCAGCACTTCAGGATGGAACTGCTTTCTGACAGGCTGTTGTTTTTCCAAGTCTCAATGGGACTTGGATTTTTACTATTAAAGGAACCGTAACACAAAAAAATAAAAGTATTTTAAAGTAATGAAAATATATTGTCCTGTTGTGCTGCATTGGTAAAACTGATATGTTTGCTTCTGTGTAGCCATGGGGGCAGCCATTCAAAGCTGAGAAAGGAGAAAAGGCACATGATAAACAACAGATCACAGATAAGCTCTGTAGAATACATTGGGATTTTTTCAGAATTTATCTATCTACTGCAAAGCCGCTTGAATGGGTGCCCCCATGGCTACACAGCAGCTTGTTTATATAAACTATAGTAGTACTTATCTGTTATCTAATGTGTATCCTGTGCTTGAATGGCTGCCCCCATGGCTACACAGCAGCTTGTTTATATAAACTATAGTAGTACTTATCTGTTATCTACTGTGTATCCTGTGCTTGAATGGCTGCCCCCATGGCTACACTGCAGCTTGTTTATATAAACTATAGTAGTACTTATCTGTTAGCTACTGTGTATCCTGTGCTTGAATGGCTGCCCCCATGGCTACACTGCAGCTTGTTTATATAAACTATAGTAGTACTTATCTGTTATCTACTGTGTATCCTGTGCTTGAATGGCTGCCCCCATGGCTAACGAGCAGCTTTTTTATATAAACTATAGTAGTGTATCTGTAGCAACCACTCCAGTTTTAGGGCAGAGACGCACTCTCTCATATTCGGGGAGATTAGTCGCCCGGCGACAAATCTCCTCTTCTTTGGTCGACTAATCTCCCTGAACTGCCTTCCCGCCGTCTAGAATGTAAATCGACGGGGGATGACACTCTAAGCGCTTTGTTTTCCGAAGTTGCCTGTTTCCTCACGAGGAATTTACGGAAAATGAAGGGCTTTGAGTGTAGTACACACAGGCACAGTCACCCATCTGTGACCCCAAAGGCTGTCTGTGGATGCTGGGAATGGTAGTACAATAACAGCTGAAGAACTAGAAATAATGTGACCCTGTGCTGGTTACTACACTTGTACCTATGCAGAGGTGAGTGTGTGTAGTTTGTATATATGGGAGTAAACAGCAACCCTCACCCCATTCCATCAGGTAGCGTCACTGTGTAATACAGATGATTAAGATAATATTCCTATTATCCCCTGTGTGACTCGGTCTGGCTGCGTAAATTGCTAATGATAATGAACGTTCATTAGGTGAGTGTCCTCTCTGCCTCATGTCCTGGGCATGTAGAAACAAACCACCCAATCACATTAAAACTCCGCTCTGAATTCTGGGAAGCACCCACCCCGGGTAGGAATGCAGGCCTGTCGCTAACTGCAAGTTCGGGGACTGTTATTGTTGGGGTTATTATGTGCCAAGTTATTATAAAACAGAATGTGCAGGCAGATATTTTTCATTATTATCCTCTCTTATGTTATCTGCTTGTTACATATGTCTAGCGCATCCGCTTATGTAAATAGTTCATCTGGGATGTCATTTTGTAACTGAAAAACGCAAGTGCATAAAAATCCCCTTTGTTTAGATAACGTTTAATAGTCCTGTTAAATTCTGGCACACAATGGAGCTAATAAATGTTTCTATTCTATAATTTCACTTATTTTCTTTCTGAGCTTTTGTTATTCTTCTACGCTTATCAGCCATGGGCAGCAGTGCCCCTAAGACTAAAGGTGGCCATAGACGCAAATATCCGCTCGTTTTGGCAATTTTTCCCCGATATGCCATTAACGAGCATGGCTATATTGGTGGTAATCCGATTGTTCGGCCGATTACGATGTGCCATGGGCTCCGGCGGGCTCGGTCGGGTCAAAATCAAACCTGACTGAACGACCGATCTCCGCCGGACGAAAGATGTCGGCACACGCCACACAGGATCCGAAAATCGGACGAATCCTCGATTCGTACGATAGGATCTGTGTGTCTATGGCCACCTTTAGGCCAGACACTACGGATTCTCCGCAGATGAGAATTGCTGCCCGGCTGCTTCTCTTCTGCAGGTACGGTGGATTTCGGCGCAAAATGCAACATGTCCCATTTCGACACCAAAATCCACCACGTCTACCTGCACCTGAGCGAAGGCAATGCTTGTGGGTGCGAGCAGAGTAGGAGCAGAGTAGGAGCAGAGTAGGAGCAGAGTAGGAGCAGAGTAGGAGCAGAGTAGGAGCAGAGTAGGAGCAGAGTAGGAGCAGAGTAGGAGCAGAGTAGGAGCAGAGTAGGAGCAGAGTAGGAGCAGCAGACTCCGCAGGCTGACATCCACAATCATGTGGCCCTGGCCTTATGGGAGGAAGCTTTTCAAATGAAGAGACATACTGTGTCTTGTGAGACTGTCGTTCTTATCATGTATGCATATATATATATAGAATCTATGCCATAAAGCATGGCAAAACTGCTGTTTTTTTTTTTTTTGCCAGGAAGGAAGTAGATGCAGTCGGAAATACACAGTAATAAAAAGTTACTCTGCCTCTATAGGAAGTAGGAATGCACCGAATCCACTTTTTATGAATTCGGCCGAACTACTGAATCCTTCGTGAAAGATTCGGCCAAATACAAAACCCGGATACTAATTTGCATATGCAAATGAGGGGTGGAAAGGGGAAAACATTTTTTACTTCCTTGTTTTGTGACAAATAGTCACGCGATTTCCCTCCCGTCCTAATTTGCATATGCAAATTGGAATTCGGATTCGGTTCGCAGGGCAGAAGGATTCAGCCGAATCTGAATCCTTCTGAAAAAGGCCAAATCCTGGCCCAATCCCGAACCGAATCCTGGATTCAGTGCATCCCTAGCGGTGCCAGTAACAGCCCGGAGAGCAACTACCCTCCAGTGGAGAACAGTGGCGGGCAAAGTGCCCGTGTTTATTTTGCATTGTAACCAACTTTAAGGTTGGCAGGTACCAGCTAAAATATGTAAGTATTAACGGGGTTGTTCACCTTCCAAACACTTTTTTCAGTTCAGTTGGTTTCAGATTGTTCCCCAGAAATAGACTTTTTTCCATTATTTATTATTTACACTTTTTCCAAAATCTAAGTTTAAAGTTGAATGTCCATGTGTTTGAGTCTGGCAGCTCAGTAATTCAGGCGGAGACTCTAAACAATTACAATTTTTGCAACATTTAGTTGATCCATTTCTCAGCAGCATCTCTGGAGTATCAGCAACTATTGTATCAATTCTAACATCTGCCTGTATTGAAATTAGGGATTCTGCTAAGCAGGGACAAAGATAACAAATGTATCAACTAAATGTATTAATTTAGAAAAGTTTACAGGGTCAGCGACCCCCCCCTCCCAGAGTTGCTTAAGAATGTGAAAAAGGACACTTTACACTTCATTATAAGCAAAACAATCACACATACAAAATAGAAAGTAATTGGAAAAAGTCATTATTTCTGGTGATCTATCTGAAACCACTAGTTGTTTGAAGGTAAACAACCGCTTTAACAGGTAGGGGCTAATAAAAGTCGGCTTATTACTGCCCTGTATATATGGAGTGTGCTCAAAAAACAAAAAAGCCCAATTGCTCTCAGCATGTCTCCTTTAAACAAGGTATTTTAGGTTAAAAACTCAGAAATACTGAAATGTAATTTCCTATACAGTCCTATTATTTTTATAACGATTCCCCTTTTCTCTGTAATAAATATAACGTGGAAAGCTCCAGGTTCTGCGTAAAACATCCCATAAATATGATAATTATAATAATTCCTACTTCCTGTTAGTGTTTCGTTTAAAGAAAGATTCCTGCCTTCATGATGAGGGATGTTTGCTATATCCTTATCTTCATCCGCACACCTTGCTGTTTGGCCTTACCCTTCCCTATCGTTTTATTTGATTTCCTCCTATAGCAGATAAACCTACAGAATTGTGTAATCTTCCCATTGTCCGACCTACTGGCTTCCAGCCTGACCTTTGGCAGCTTTGATCAATTGCTCGTCTCTTCTGTCTGATCCTATATACCAGGGGTCCCCAACCTTGCCTCAAAACTTGCCTGGAATTCAAAAATAAGCTCCTGCTTTGAGGCCATTGGGAGCAATATCCAAGTGGTTGGGGAGCAACATGTTGCTCACAGATACTGGTTGGGGATCACTGCTATATACTATATCTCTCTGATTAGATCCCCCTGTCCTTTTTATAAAGTGCTTTCTTTTTATTTCCAATAATGGAATTAGTAATAAAGAAGTAAAGTGCTGTGCATTTATTGAATAAAGTGCTAGTGCAAATATGTGCTGAGAGGTAAATCAGCCTCAGTAGCTTATAGGAATAAATATAATTAATAAATTCCTATATAGCTTAAAATTTATATCACTCCACCAATTCATCCATAAATTAACTCAATACATACATACATAAAGCGACCCCATTCAAAAACTATAATAAATATACAATGAAGACCTAGTGAAAAGTTGCTTAGAATTGGCCATTCTATAAGTTAACTTAAAGGTGAACCACCCCTTTAAGGTTGAGACATGATGTCATGGGTGCGTTGTCAGTTAAACTTGGTGGTATGGGATCCGTTATCCAGAAAGCTCTGAAGTATGGAATGGCCAGCTCCCATAGACTACATTTTAATTAAATAATTAAAATGTTGTAAATGTATTTCCTTTTTTTCTGTAATAATAAAACAGTAGCTTCTATTTGATCCCAACTAAGATATAATTAATCCTTATTGGAGGCAAAACAATCCTGTTGGGGTTATTTAATGTTCAAGTTTAGTAGATTTAGGGCCTTATTTAAATAAAAAAACGTCTGAACAAACTAGAATCCATGACCTTATTTATTATTAAAAAAGCTCTGGTTAATCGGCGTGGATAAAATCGAGCGAAAACCCAAATCGTACCATTTACCCCTGAATCGTTAGATTTTTTTTTTCTGGCTTTTGCCCCGAAAAGCCTGAATTTTTCGGCTTTTTGCCCGAAAAGTCTGAAAGAGTAGATTTTTAAGATAATTCCAGGCAGACCACAGAAACTTCCAAATAGGGTAGGGACCTCTCCTATTGACTTATACATAACCTCGGCAAGTCTGAGATGCCAGATTAAAGGATTCAGACTTTTTCCGTCCTTGGGGTATAATACATCTTGAAAAATTTGAGGGTTTTTTTCACTAAAAATTTGGATTGAGTTTTTGGCATTAAAAGGTGGCCATACAAGGGCAGATTAAAGCTGCAGTTGTCGGTCCTTTAGACGATTCGGCAGCTTATCTGCCCATGTGTGGGGGCTCCAGACGGGTCCTCCTGATCGATATCAGGCCAAAAATCAGCAAAGATATCAATCGGTCAAGTTCGATTTTTTTTTTTTTTTTTTTTTTTGTACGATCCAGGACCGCATCAGCTAGTTGATGCGGTCCTGCGACCCATCGGAGCCCATTTGTAGAATTGTAATCCATTCGTTTGGCCCCAGGGCCGAACGTTCCAATTCATCCGATATTGCCCAGCCGTTAGTGGGCAAATCGGGTTAAGATCTGCTCATTTGGCGACTTTGCCAAACGAGCCAATCTTATATAGTGTATGGCGACCTTTAGACTTTAATAAATAACCTCCTACATGTATTGTGATCCAAATTTCAGAAAGACCCCTTATCCGTAAAACCCCAGGTTCCAAGAATTCTCTATAACCGGTCCCATACCTGTATATGTGTTTTTCCAGTGCACACTGTAAAGAAACTTAACTTTAATCTTACTGTGCCGGCGCAACTTATGAAACGCCTATCCTTAACCTGTACCCAGACCTGCAACCACTATTTTTACCTTCTTGGACCTTCAACCTGATGTGACCCATAACCCACCACAATGAATCTGGAATTGTTGCCATTGCAATCAGATGTGCTATCATGAGAAGGGAGCAGAGTATGAAAAAAAAAAAATTAGAAATTAAAAATTAGTTCAAATTGAGAACCCTCTGACCTGCACACAAGTCCTCTCTTCAAAATAACTGCTTTTTTGTCTGTAACCCATGGGTACCCAACCTTATACAGGACTCTACCTTACATATATAATGGGGCCTGTACCCAATATTATACACTGTACCAACTGATAGCTGCTCTGGGATTGGATATGGGAGTTGAGCAATAGGTGAGCAGCTGCAGGGCAGCCACATCAGATGTGCCGGATAATAGAACCCATGCTCTGGATGAGGCTGTAATAGCTGGCACCTGGGTGATGGGTGGGAGCTACAACATGGAGCTGGTCACTGCTCCTGTATAGCTATAACAAACAAGGGTAAGGGTAATGGTTTTAAAAAATAGTGGTGAGCACAACTTTCCCTTGTTTGTTATAGTTTATACAGGAGTAGTGACCAGCTCCATGTTGTAGCTCCCACCCTTCCCAGCTATAGTCAGGTGATCCCACTGGTGGCCAATAAAAGGGCAGCCAAGTATGGAGGTTTACTTTGAAAGCAGCAAGTAAGTTGCAGGTAAAACTTAGTCCCTTTGTAAAATGTATAATGAAGCAATTGAATTCTTAATGAATCAGATGAAAATTGAGCATAGGACTGGCCAGATATGGGATGACTTTGACGTAGTTGTTCATCTTAAATATATTGCAATATATGGACAAACAATCCCTGTTTTGTTTAAAGGGTAAGGCATTTTTTAGTAGCAGTATGCACAAAATGTCTCTGTCTTAAATATATTGATAATGGGTTGAGTGCAGAGGACCTCTTGTAGTTGACTATCCTTTAAGACCAGCAATAACCAAAAAAAACATGGCAGCGAATTTTTTCTGTGTGACGTGTTCACCTCTTCGCCAGTGGAAACTGTAGCCCTTGGGTACTTGTGTCATTCTGTCTGCGCATTGTTATTCAGCATGAATTATACTCGTTCTACATGTGACTCAGATCTCAACTGGGAGTTTTCTTTGGTAACCAAACAGGACAGATCTATCCAGAAGCACAAGTGGTGGAACAAGGGGAGCAGCAGACTAGTTTTGTAATAGGCAGCAGTCAGACTTTTATGACTATAATTATTGCACTTATTATTTTTTTTTTTTTTTCTGCTGTGATTTACAGAAGCCACTACGTAAGGCAGACTTGGGCCAGGTTTCCTTAAAGAGTTGGGTTTTAATTTTAGCTTTTTTTTTTATGTTGTCTCCTTTCAGGTCCATTATTCACTCACAGCCCCCCTTTAGCTAATAACAAGGTTTCAAATGTAGGAAAATGTTATGTTACCATAGTTATGAGAATATCTAGGAAGGCATTTAAAGAAGAGCTATACCCCAAAAAAGAATATGGATAGATATTATGTATTTTATGTAATTAACATACTGCACCAGCATAAAGGTTCAGCATTTACATTGGTATGTAGACCGCCATCTCGGGTCATTCTGTCTGATTCACTATGGAACTGCTTTCAGATAAGCTATTGTTTCTCTTACTCAATGTAACCGGAGGAGTCTCAGTGGGACTTGGTTTTTCACTATTGAGTGCTATTCTCGTATATATACCAGGATGCTATCATCTTGTGTTAAGGAGTTATCTTGCTATCTTCCCATTGTTCTTTTTGTTAGGCTGCTGGGAGGGGAAAGTGAGGAGAGTGATATCAGTCCTACTTGCAGTAAAGAGTGACTGAAGCTTATCAGAGCATGTCTCATAACTGAGGGCAACTGGGAAAGTAACAACATGTCTAGCCCCACATCAGATTTCAAGATTAAGTATAAAAAAAATTGCTCTTTTTAAAAACAGATTTGAGTGGAGAATTTTACTTGAGCTGCACTAATAACTGTTGCATTTTGACAAAAACATGTTTTCCCGTGACCGAATCCCTTTAAAGGAGAAGCAAACCCAAAAGTTAAGTTACAGGGAAAGTTAAATCGACTGGGCTGGTAAAAACTTACCAGTGTGCCAGCGCCATAGATTTTCATTTCTTGGTTGCATCTTGATCTTTGCCGTGCCATGTGTTTATTGGTGACGCTGCGGCTTGGCAAGATAAGTGTTTTTCCATTTTAAAGCAGAAGGAAAGGCTAAAAGTAAGTAAGCTTTATCAGAAAGGTCTATATAAATACACCAGTAACCCCTCAAAGTAATGCTGCTCTGAGTCCTCTGTCAAAAGAAACACCACATTTCTTTCCTTCTATTGTGTACTCATGGGCTTCTGTATCAGACTTCCTGTTTTCAGCTTAAACCTCCAGGGCTAGGGCTTGAGCATGCTCAGTTTACTCCTCTCTACCTCTCCCCTTCCCTCCTCCCTTTTATGCTGTAATCTGAGCCCAGAGCTATAACTGAGCAGGGAGACACTCAGGCAGGAAGTGATGTCACAGCAAGCTAATATGGCAGCTGCTATCCTAAACAAACAGAGGGCTTCTACAGCTGTTTACTCAGGTATGGTAAAGCATTCTACAGAATAAATATAGTCTTATAGCTTGCACTATTGTGGCTAATCTATTGGCAATGAGCTGCCTCTGTATCTTTTCTTCTCCATAGGGTTAAAGACCTGTGGTCAGAGTTCAGGTTTCAGAGAAATGTGTATAAATGATTAACAATTATAAAATATTTGACAGTTCTGTTTTTATCTTTGCGTGTGGTCTCTAATAGAGGTGCTTGAGGTGATGGGATTTCTATCCCACCAGTTGGCCACCCATTATAAGGTCTTGGAAAAGAAACCGTTTTTCCCAAGGGAATATTTTGGAAATGTGAGAAAGTAAAAAAATGACCCACGTTGCAGCCTGATTACCTTCGTTGGTTTGCTAGTTTCCAAATCCGAAGGAAAGTCCGGGATAATAATCCCAGGGCAGCGACATTTATAATCTTATGTATTCATTCGAGCACCAGGGTCAGGCTGTGTCTGGAAAAACTATGGTAACAAACAGCTTTTTAATGAAGTGCCGGGGACACAAATGTGAAATGCGTGTGATGAAGCAAATGATGGGGAGTAGTAGCTGGATCTCTTAGGTTTTTTTTTTCTTTTTCTTTTTTTGATTGAGAACAGAGTGTGGCTGCACATATTCCAGTAAGTGATCCCGGTGCAACTGGAAGGGCTTGTGGCTTTGTGTGCCACGTCGCAGGATACATCAAACACTCTTTTCTGTGGTCTCTTCTCAGCTCAAGCTTCTCCTCCAAATAACCATTTACTACATTTTACATACACTTTTTATTTCAAGGGTAACTAATATTCTAAAACAACGAATAGACCAGAACAACGGACACGGAACAGTTCTCTCTGAACATGAACTAAAGATGTTTGTATTAATGCATGGAGCTGCTGTACTGTTTTCAATGTCTAGCAGTCCAATATCTCTCCTGATCTCTCCTGATCTCCCTTGTACTTTCTTTATCCCAGCTTGTCTGCATCAATGAAGAGGAAGCCATAAATGCAGCTTTAAATGTGTCACGGCCGGCACCCAATACCAGAACAGGTGCCAAGTACCCTGGTCTCGGCTCGGCTTCACCAGTAGTGTGACCACCGTTGGGCTTCGGGAGGAGCCCTCAGCTTGCTTGGGTGCCACCTGGACTTAACGAGGGGTACAAGGCGAGATGTTCTGGCTAGCAGAGGGGCACGGCAGGTAGATAGTCTTTTGGGCCGACGGTCACGGTACAAATGGAGCAGGCAAGAGAATCGTCAGACAGGCAGGGTCGAGGCGGGCAGATATCAAGAATCGTCAGGCAGGCAAGGGTCAAACCGGGTAATCAAACAGATGGGGTCAGGCAGAAAGAGTAGGCAAAGGTCAGGATTCGGATATCAGAATAGTCAGGAACAGGCAGGGATCAAAACCGGAATAACAGATACAAATTTCACAGGAACAGACAGCACAAGGCTTCAGGAACCACCAGAATCAAGATTCTATCACGGGCACTGGCTGGGAGTAAGAATGGGCCTTAAATACCTCCAAATTTCGCGCCAAAACTTGCCCAATGAGCGCTGGCGTAATTGCGCCAGCGCACCTGTACCTTTATGAGGCGCGCAGGCGCGCCGCGTGCGCCGTAGAGAACCTAGATGGCGCCGGCGCTGGAGGCCTGAACAGGAGCGTGGCGGCCGTCCACGCCGCCGCACCACTAGACCACCAGGTAATTTTATTACAAAATGGAAATATGAAGTTATTGGTGGAGGTGCCAATTTGTTAATCCCTTGTGTCCTATGCCATGCCAGTGCAGAGTGGGCCACCTTTAAGTTGCCCCAGGCTCTTCGGTAGCCCTTGAACATGTTCAGACTTGGAATATGTGTGGCTTGAGCATGCTCAGTTTGCTCCTCTTACCCCCCTCTCCCTTCTCTGCTGTAATCTGAACCCAGAGCTATAAGTGAGCAGGAAGAGACTCAGGCAGGAAGTGATGTCATACCAAGCTAATATGGCAGCTGCTACCCTAATCAAACAGAGAGAGCTTCTAGAGCTTTCTACAGAATAAATATAGCATTCTAGCTTGCACTATTGCAGCTAATCTATTGCCAATAAAATGCCTCCGTAGCTTTCCTTCTCCTTTAATATATTAGTATTGCTTGCCTGTGAGCTGGGGGAAACCATTTCCATTGCACTTCTGGAAAGACACGTGGAACATTTCTGCATGTGGGAAAGAAGTGCAAATTGTTCCCCCCTCACTATGATTCCATAATGGGACAGACAGTTATTACAGATTGCTGTGGGTTCTGCCAAGTGTCTGTATGAGAACTCGCTGGATCCGATTTAGAATTTCATAAGAGCAGTTTATGTTTTTTGTCTCGTGCAGCACAGACCCCCCTCCAGCTTGCCCGTTTTGATTTTTTTTTTATTCTTCGGCTCTGCAGTTTTACCATTTTTGGGTACAGATGTCGGAACGGCGAGTAGTGAGAACGCAGGCTTTTGGATTCTCTCAGTTCGATGTAATTTATATATGATTTGATGTTTATTATAGCAGCCAGATTTTATTTAAAGGGGTTGTTCACTTTTGAGATAACTGTTCGTATGATGTAGAGAGTGATATTCTGAGACCGTTTGCAATTGGTTTTCATTTTTTATTATTGAAGCTTTTTGAGTTATTTAGCTTTTTATACAGCAGCTCTTCAATTTGCATTTTAAGCAATCTGGTAACTAGGGCCAAAATTATCCTAGCAACTATGCATTTATTTGAATAAGAGACTGGCATATGAATAGAGGCCTGAATAGAAGGATCAGTAATAAAAAGTAGCAATAACAATACATTTGTAGCCTTAGGGTAAGGGCACACCTGGCGACTCCGGGAGATTTAGTTGCCTCACAGAGAAACTTCGGGCGACTTCGGAATACGAATCGCAGCGTGTGCCATGCCGTAGGCAATTTTTCATTATAGCCAGTGGAAGACAGGGGGAAGCCGTTCGGGCCAGGTGGGCCCTTACCCATTTGTTTTTTTTAGAAGGGGACAGTGACGGCCATTTGAAAGCTACAAAGAATCAGAAGAAAAAGGACAAATAACTATAAAACTATAAAAAATAAATAATGAAAACCAATTGAAAAGTTGCTTAGAATTGGCCATTCTATAACACAATAAAAGTTACCTTAAAGGTGAATCACCCCTTAAAGCACACAGAGCCAGCCAGGTAACATTTGTTTACCATTTTACCATTTACCAGGTGAGTTATTTGGCTGGGGATACGTAGATGAAGGCCAGTGCTTTTATGAATCATTACGGTTAGGGATGCACAGAATCCATTATTTTGGATTCGGGTGAACCCCCCGAATCCTTCACTGAAGATTTGGCTGAATACCAAACCGAACACTAATTTGCATATGTAAACTAGGGATGTGAAGGGAAACATTTTTTTACTTCCTTGTTTGGTGATTAAAAAGTCATGCGATTTCTCTCCTCGCATATGCAAATTAGGATTCGGCTGAATCCGATTCCTGCTGAAAAAGGCCGAATTCTAGATTCGGTGCATCCCTAATTCCGGTACATAATCGCCGCTGATTCAAAGGCTTGTTGATTTTGCTTTACCAATGGTCCGCAGTCCCAGAGGGGCACTTACCCTTTTTTAAGGATCCGTGAAGAAGTGCCATACCCATGTGAGTTATATTTGTGGGGCAGTAAAGGAGAACTAAAGGTTTTATGTTCATCATGATTTATGACACTTCTGCTGGAGCCTTTGGGGCAGTAGCTATAACTCGCACGCTCCCCCCCTATTAGTCATGCGCTGGCGACCCCATGAATTGTTCTGTATGCTGTGTGACTGAGTCAGAAGACAGACATAAAAGCATATGGGGGTAGGTGGCTTAGTGGGCGAGTGGGAGCTGGAGACAATACGCACCCAGGGAAATATTGCATCAAGTCACCATTAGGGGAGTGCTGTTATTTACTTTATATAACCAAAACAAAATTAACTGTTTAGCAAGGACAAAACCATGAAAACATCCAAGCTTTCTTAACCTGGTCTTCAAGTTATTTTTAAACAGAACTGCAGCTGACAGCAATATCTGTCTGGCTGTGTATGTTATCTGCCCTGAACTGCTGGTTCTGACTTCTGAGACAATGGAGCGAGAGTTGGCCAATTACTGATTTATATAAGCTTCAGAGCACAGGGATATGACCCCTCCCATTGCCTCTGAGACAAGTGATTTCTCAATTTATATTGGCAGCAATCTCCCAATGTTCTATATAGTGAATAAAGTACCCCCTTTTGTAAAATATAAGGATATTATTAGTCACCGAGGAGCTCCATGACCATATAAAAACACGAGGCCGAAGGCCGAGTGCTTGGAACTCCGAGGTTACTTCTAATATCCTTATATTTTCCAACAAGGGGTATTTTATTTATTATAATACACAAGTTTTAGAGAGTCATGTGACAAAAATGAAATCACTACTCGCCGTTTATAACTGATGACATCACTACTCACCGTTTATAACTGATGACCTCACTAGTCACCATTTATAAGGATATAATTTTTATATATATATATATATATATATATATATATATATATATATATATATATATATATATATATATATATATATATATATATATATATATATATATATATATATATATATATATATATATTATATTCATGGCTTTTGTGTATTATATTGTTATAGAAGTATCTCTTCGGTCACTAGAGTGAACAAATGCAAAAATCCTGTAATACAATCAAACCAGGACTGCAGGCTATTTGCTCTACTCTGTTCTGCAGCGATTATTAAATATTCTATTATTATTGCCTATGTGACATCATGTCTGCTGTATAGTTTTTGAGTTACTGTATTTGCCTTGCCCTTTTGCCTCTTTCCAGCTTTTAAATGGGGATCACTGACCTCATGTAAAAAACAAATGCTCTGCAAGGCTACAAATGCATTTTTCTTGCTACATTTTATTTACTCATCTTTCTATTCAGGCCTCTCCTATTCATGTTCCAGTCTCTTATTCATATCAAAGCATGGTTGCTAGGGGAATTTGGAGCCTAGAAACCAGAATGCTGAGGGTCATTTAGACCCTAGCAACCAAACTGCTGAAATTACAAACTGGAGAGCTGTTGAATAAAAACCTGAATTAATTCAAAAACCACATATAATAAAAAATTAAAACCAAATGCAAATTATTTCAGAATATCACTCTCTACGTCATACTTGAAGTGATCTTAATAATGAACAACCCCCTTTAAAGGAGAACTAATGAACAGCATTACATGCTACATGTTACATTTTTGTGGTTCTGATGATTTAGCAGAATGGCCTCCATTCTGGGCCCAAAGCACGGTATGAGAGCACCCCTCTCCACAATGGAAGATTCCAGTAAACAGGATGCCTCAGAAGCCGAGCCAAGGCCCAAGAACCTTCCCGATATTTAGGTCTGGGATTCGGGAACACAGAGGGAGGAAAATTCAATTTCACAGAGAGGGGAGAAAAAAAAAAGTGTGGCCTTTGTCCTAACAATACAAGGCTGGAATAATAGTAATTCCCTCCATACTGCTGGAACCAGACTCCTCTTTCCACTGGAAACAGGCAAACGATCCATTATTTGCTTTGGCCAAAGATGCACAGAGGAGCAAAGAACAGATTGGCTGGGTGACTAACGGAGCAGACGGAGGGGCTAGTGAGAACGAGATTTGTGAGTAGAACAGACATGTCACGGAAAGACAGACATGTAATGGCAGAGACACGCTCAGATTCGGGGAGATTAGTCGCCCAGTGACAAATCACCTCTTTTTCGGGGCTAATCTCCCCAAACTGCTTCCTGCTGGCTAAATCTAAATCGCCGGCGGGATGGCACTTGGAGCGATCCGTTTTCTGAAGTCGCCCGAAGTTGTCTGATGAGGAAACTTGGGGCGACTTCGGAAAATAATGAGATCAAAGTGCCATCCTGCCGGCGATTTAGGTTCTAGCCGGCAAGAGGCAGTTTGGGGAGATTAGTTTCGTCCAAGTGCCTGGCCGAACGGAAAAAAAATATAGTTGGTCTTCCCTCTATATTTTGCAGGCCTTTTAAATTACAAGGATGGGATCTATTATCTGGCAACCTGTTAACCACAAAGCTCTGAATAATTGAAAGTTTTCCTCCCAAATATTTTTTCCAAATAATCAAATTTTTTAAAAATGATTTCCTTTCCTCTTTAATAATAAAACAATACCATGTACTTGATCCCAACTAAGATATAATAATCCCTTTTTGGAAGCAAAACCAGCCTATTAGGTTTATTTAATGTTTACATGATTTTCTAGTAGACTTTAGTTATGAAGGAAATCAATTATCCAGAAAACCCCAGATCCCGAACATTCTTTTATAACCTGTATCATACTGCTATTAGTAGTCCTATTATGCTTGTTTTCAGTTTGCTGAAAAAAATATTGGGGTCACAGACCCCATCAACCAACTGTGAGCGTTTAGCTTTATTGTACAGTGGAATTTTATGATTTTTCAGGGGACCAGAAAAAAAATTATGAAAAAACTGGAAAACAAGAAAACTGCAATATGCACTCTAAATTGGTTGGACCAAAAAAAATGCTGTCAAACGCACAAAAACATTGCTTACGTTTCTTTTCAGACCCTTCCTATTCATCTTTCAATCGGACTTCCAAGAAAGCAGCCCGTTGCTATGAAAAATGAGGAGAAACAGTTGCTCTTGTTATGTAGAATTCTGCAGCATAAACCCATTTCAGAGCTTGGCACTGCCTACCAGTCAATACCCCTGTGTCTTAAACATAGCAACGGGAAAAGCAATCCATATGATTGGTCAGTGCAGGATACTGGCGTGATTCTGCGCATCATAATGGGATATGAATGGACAATGGAAACAGTCAGGAGTACAGAACTCATATACTGAGCAATTACAATATGCAAATAGCAACCCTATATGTGCAGAATGTACACCAACAACCCGGTGATGCATGAGTTTAAGGATTAATATAAAACGGCAACCTGATTCTCCCTTTGGTGTTTATTGTAGACGTTGTTTCCATTTGTTTATGGCTTATGATTAATAATTGTATTCGCCCCGGGTCATTGTCACGGCTATGGAAATCCAATCTGTTTGTGTCGCGCCTACTTGGCAATCGATTTTCTCAGATCTGACACCTCGACGGGGAAATAACTCTGCGGCTCTGTAATTGTAAAAATTTGGGAAAGGAAGAGTAAATAATTGTGTGACCGGTGGAAGCGGATGGGAAAAGGGGACCTGGTCCGCAGGGTTTGCTTCCTCTAAATCAGGGGTCCCCAACCGCCGGGCTGCGACCCTGAAGTGGGCCACCGAGCCTAGCGGCCAATTAACGCGGTGTGCCAAATTGGATGTCGGCACGCTGAATTGGACGCCGGAGTGCCAGAATTGGACGCGACCCCCTCCCAAACGTCCCGACTCCCTCGCCAACCCCTCTGACCCACCCCCGATCCCCCCCCGTCCTTGCAAAAAAAAAAATTGGCTCTACGCCGGTCCCTGCACAAAAAAAGGTTGGGGACCACTGCTTACGTGGAACTTCTAGAGTCCTGCAGCGGGTCGGGTACCCGCGGGTTACCCATTAGAAGTTGCGGGTATAGACGCGGGTCGGCCCGCAGGTCTTCTCAATAGCGATATTTACTCCTTTTTTCTGGTCACGTCTCCTTCCGTTGACGTCACTTCCGGTTTAAAATGACGCCACTTCCTCATTCTTGATTGTGTAGCTGGAAACTGTCTATGTCTAGCTCCATGTCAAGATTTCAAAATTAAATATAAAAAATCTGTTTGCTCTTTTGAAAAATAAATTTCAGTACAGAATTCTGCTGGAGCAGCACTACTGATGTGTTTTGAAAAAAACATGTTTTCCCATGACAGTATCCCTTTAAGATAAGCAGATCTCTTGGAGAAACTTGCAGCTTAAAGGGCAATTCACCTTCATTTGCAAAGCTGTAATAACACATAAAAACCACGGAAATGTGTTTAAACTTTCATAAAATGAACATGGTGATTAGGGGGTGTGGCTACACTATGGGCGTGGTCAAAAATGTCCACGCTTGGCGCGGCAGATCTTTTTGTCCCTCTTCCTGTCTCCAAAATGTTGGGCGGTATGTGATAGGACCATGTTAGGCAGTTCCATTTCCCTTTTATATATTCAGTGTGCTGTGGCACCTAAATCAGTTTCAAATCTTTAAAAATGGCAGCCGTGATGAGTACAGTGGGACTGGCTGGGTTTCCCTTGGAATCACCTTAATTTACTCGGTACTTTCTGTTCCTTCATTTGATTAAACACTAATCCTCCATGTTTGTGCTCCGGTTGCCAATATTTTTTGCCTTGCTCTAGTTTTTCATATACGGTGCCGGACAGAATAATCCTTTCTGTATTTTGAAGAGAGGGAATAAATAATATTGGTTTGGACATGTCTCCGAGTGATATTTACCATTTGGGTTTCTGGTTCTAAGAAGTGTTTGGCAGAGCCGGTAGTGAGGCTTTCCAGCTGCCTATCCCGTCTCTCCGGGGGCTTTTCATCATCGCTTCTGGATTTGCTAGGCCAGTAGCAATTGAAAATCATTTTTGCTTTAAAGGGAAAGTAATCCCACAAAGCCTCAACTTCAGGAAAGGGAAACATATAAACCCAGATGGTGTCTCTACTGGCATTGGATCCAGAAACTCGTTATCCGGAAAGCTCAGAATTACGGAAAGGCTATCTTCCATAGACTCCATTATGATCAAATAATACATTTTAAATAATAAAATCCTTTTTCTCTGTAATAATAAAACCGTACCATTTACTCGATTCAAACCAAGATATAATTAAGCCTTATTGGAAGCAATACCAACGTATTATGGGGAGGCCCATTTATCAACGGTCGAATTTCGAAATTCATGTGTAATTTTTTTTTTTTTGCTGTAATAAATTCAAATATACTCCAAATTTAATTTAAATTTCTATAAATGTAAATGTCTACTCAAACAAATTTTACCGACACGAAAACTCGAAAATAACCTCATTCAAATTAGACTAAACTCAAATCATTTTTTTCTCTCCAAAAAAAGCACAAATTTCAAGAAGGCTAGTACCGTCTTTATATGGGTCACTGGACCACTCCCATTAAATTATACATGAACTCGGCAGGTTTTAGCTGGTGAATAGTCAATTTCGAAATATTCCCAGTGTAAAGGTTTGATAAATCTCGAAATTCAAATAGTTTAGATTATTTCCAATTCAAAAAATTAGAATTTCCTATTTGACCCTTGATAAAGCTGCCCCTTAATGTTTACAGGATTTTCGAGTAGATTTAAGGTATGAAGATCCAAATTACTGGAGGAAAACCAGGTCCCAAGCATTCTGGATAACGGGTCTATATACCTGTGTGTGTGTGTGTGTGTGATCTTTTCACTGGGAGATCATAAGGCAGATGTAGATGGTTTTTTGGTACAGTCCCTCATTCGAAGTCCAATCTTTTAAGAAGTATACAGATATATGAAATCTCTGCTTTTGCAGTAATTCAATCATAGTTTACGCAATATCTAGGATAGTAAGTAAGTGTTCACCTCAAATATCAATCTCTATGGGCTTCCTGGAGTATTTAGAATAGCTAAATGGCATTCTTCCAAAATCTCAGGTTGAAGCCTCTAGCCACTGCCCTGGGCAACTCCACAGTTTTTGATCAGAGTGCTGTGGCATCTAAATTTGTTTATTGGCAACTCTTAAAACCCTGGGGTCATTGCTGGTGCCAAGAGAAGCCCATGTTCTACAATATACACACCATAAAAACATGACTGTGTGAGTTTGAGATGTATAGAATCCACAAAAATTGTGGGTATTGATTAGGTAGGTAAATAGAAATTTGGGTACAGTGTTGGTGACTCCTCTCCCTCCTTCCACATCTCCTGGCTGCCCTCAGATGATGCCACTGCTGTTTTTTACGATGAGTTCTCTTCAGATTTTGTCAGTAGTAGGTCGGGATGTGGATAAAGTTGGTGCCTGGGTGTGGGTCAACCCAATTAGACCCACTCGGGTCTCTAATGTCCATTTCAGACTCCCTCTTTACCCAGAGTCAGTGGGTATTGACCAACTACCAATACTGTCCTAGAGATGGCCAGAAAGTCTTGTATTCCATATCCCTTTGGAGAAACCTACAGTATATTGCACAAGTATCCATGTGGGTTTTCTTTGCCATTAAACATAGGTGAGACCCTGCATGGAAAGGCACTAGGGGAAACACCTGCATTGCGTGTGCCGGGCCTGCTTTGTCTCTTCCACGCTTTACAATGTTTTATGGAAATCACATTCTTCTATTTGCCTGGAGGCGACTGGCTCGGCTCCAGCGAAGGTTTTTAGAGGTTTCCTGGGAGTGGGGGACTGTGTAAGAACACCGTGTTGGAACATGCTTGAGCAGGATTGTACCTTGAGTACAAGTTTCCCTTTAAGGAAGATATGTGGGTTGTGGTAAGTTTGCAAAGCTATTTTAGTTTAAAGAAATGAAGGTTAGATTCTTTCTCCTTTGATGTGCTTAAAGGGATACTGTCATGGGAAAAACACATCAGTTAATAGTGCTGCTCCAGCAGAATTCTGCTCTGATATCCATTTCTCAAAAGAGCAAACAGATTTTTTTACATTTTGAAATCTGACATGGGGCTAGACATATTGACAGTTTCCCAGCTGCCCCTAATCATGTGACTTGTGCTCTGATAAACGTCAGTCACTCTTTACTGCTGTACAGCAAGTTGGAGTGATATCAGCCCCTCCCTCCCCCCCCCCCCAGCCGCCTAACAGAACAATGGGAAGGTAACCAGATAGCAGCTCCCTAACACAAGATAACAGCTGCCTGGTAGATCTAAGAACAGCACTCAATACTAAAATCCAGGTCCCACTGAGACACATTCAGTTACATGGAGTAGGAGAAACAACAGCCTGCCTGAAAGCAGTTCCATCCTAAAGTGCGGGCTCTTTCTGAAAGCACATGACCAGGCAAAATGACCTGAGATGCACCTACACACCAATATTACAACTAATAAAAATAAAAAAATTACACTTTTTGGTTCAGGAATGAAATTTTATATTGTAGAGAGAATTATTTGCAGTGCAAATAGTGTAATTTAGAAATAAAAACAACATCACAAAAATCATGACAGAATCCCTTTAAAGGGAATATATATCATATTTATCTTCTTTCTTCTTATTCCATAGAAGAGCAGCCTAATGCAAGGCTCCAAGTGCACAGAACATTCCCTCTTTGAAGTCTGAGCTGCCATATTGCTTTCTTTTCCCCCATAGACGGCAAAATCGGCACCACTGCCTGACCAGCTGGGGGCGCTGTTTTGTTCTAGCCTATTGCGAAATCCAAGTCAATTAAAATTGCTACTCTCGGGCTGTAATGCAAATAAAAATGTATAATAAGCACAGGGTAAAACCGTACACTGATCATGCTAGTGTTCAGGTAAAGTAAATGGAAGATAAATATTAGTTAAGCTCCCTTCAGTCGATTCACTTTTACGATGGAGATTGATCAGAACAAATGAATAGCTGTTTGGCCTTAAATTTATTCGCACATATATTTACTGCGCAACTTTAAAGCCTTATTTTATTTCATGTGCTTTGATAACAGATCCCATGGGACAAGAGGCCCGAATGAATATCAAATAAAAGTTTTATTGTATGATTGCCATGTTGTTGGATTTAAAGGGAAATTTGAAGGGTTATTGGTGGAAGGGCCGTTTGCCAATGTGTTTCTCATTTGAAAGCTGCCCCATAGATATCTGGCTGATTTTTGGCTAGGCAAGGCCCATACACAGGCCAGTAAGCCTGCTGATTCGGTCCTGAGGGCTGAGTTAGCCGCCTTTACTGGCCCATGTGTGGCCACCATAATTGAGTAGCTATCTTAGCAAGAAGCTAGAAACAGTAAGTTGTTCACCTTTAAATTGAGTTTTAGTATGATATAGAAAGTGATATTGTGAGACTATTTGCAATTAGTTTTCATTTTTTATTATTTGGGGTTTTTGAGTTATTTAGCTTTTTATTCAGCAGCTCTCCGGGTTTGTAATTTCAGCAGTCTGGTTGCCAGGATCCCAATTACCCCAGCAACCATGCATTGATTTGTATAAGAGACTGGAATATGAATAGGAGAGGCCTGAATGGAAAGATGACTAATAAAAAGTAGCAATAACAAAACATTTGTAGCCTTATTAATTATTTGTTTTTAGATGGGGTCAGTGACCCCCATTTGAAAGCTGAAAAGAGTCCGAAGAAGAAGGCAAATAATTCAGAAACCATAGAAAATGATTAATGAAGACCAACAGAAAAGTTGCTTAGACTTTTAGTATGTATAACATACTAAATGTTTAAATAAAGGTCAACTACCCCTTTAATCCTATGTATAGTAAATGATGATGACACATATAAGCATGAATTCCTCAGAGGGCCATATCTAACCAAAAGCTTCCAGCCCTGAGTAGTAGGGAAGACACACACTCCCTACATTTGTAATTCATTGAGGTCTTGTCCAGCGCTTGTCCTATGTGACTTGTTTCAATATACATACCTCCCAACATTTAAAAAAAGAAAAGAGGGTCAAAGACGTCCTACGCACAGCATGGTGAAAAAATAGGCCCTGCCCATTTTATGGCCACACCCCATTATTCCATTTTACAAATTTGGCAGTGTATGAAATTTTGAAGACATTTATGGGAGTTGTAGTGCCATGTTTTATTATGCTGCTAGTCTCCATTCTCTCGAAAGTCCTGCTTATCTTAAAGAGTTCTAATTGTTTCTTTGCTTATCTTAAATTGTTACTAATGTATCTGCTGACTGTTCTGGGCTCTCTGCTAAAAAGCTTCTTATTTTAATCAGGTTTCAGAAAGGTATCTTTTAGGGATGCACCGAATCCAGGGTTCGGGATTCGGCCAGGATTCGGCCTTTTTCAGCAGGATTGGGATTCGGCCTAATCCTTCTGTCCGGCCGAACCGAATCTGAATCCTAATTTGCATATGCAAATTAGGGGCGGGGAGAGAAATTGCTGACTTTTTGTCAGAAAACAAGGAAGTAAAAAATGTTTTCCCCTTCCCACTCCTAATTGCATATGCAAATTAGGGTTCGGATTCGGTTCGGTATTCGGCCGAATCCTTCGTGAAGGATTCGGGGGTTCGGCCGAATCCAAAAAAGTGGATTCGGTGCATCCCTAGTATCTTTTTCTAAAATCAGTGCAGGAGAGCAAAGAGAAAGTCGGGACATTTCAGTAAGAAACCCTGGACTGTGGGCTGAGCTGTCAAAATCGGGAATGTTCCGCATTAAACGGGAATGTTGGGAGGTATAAGACTATATATTGTTGCTCAATGAGCAAAATAAATCCCCCTGTAGAATGACAAAAATAACCCAGAAGGCATGGGATGAAATATTTCTCATCCTAGTATTAAGTTAAATGGAATGCAGAACAAGCAGAGTTTGCATTAGGTTTATAGATTTGTGAATGTTAAAACAGAGAAGTGTCCGAACACATTTCAGCTTTTCATACGGTATTTTCCATTTCAGACCAACCAGTTGGGGTACCTCTTGGGTTTATCATTCTACTGGTTGGCCACAAAGTTCTTTTCAAGCAATCTTAGCTCTCCCATTGTGTTGTCATACTTTAATAAAAACCAGGAGGACTTATACTTGTAGGCCATGAGGCTTGGGCTGGT
The DNA here is from genome assembly GCF_017654675.1 of Xenopus laevis. NCBI lineage: Eukaryota > Metazoa > Chordata > Amphibia > Anura > Pipidae > Xenopus > Xenopus laevis. Next base: position 9,854,166 of record NC_054384.1, read on the forward strand.
CCAACTGGAGACAATGAGGGCTTTTTCTTCTACCGTGAGAATCTTGAAGCTGTAGAATTCTCTCCCAGAGAAGGTTGTACCGGCAGATACAATAGATAGATTCAGGAAAGGCCCGGGTGCCTCTTACACAGCTTAGCCAGTTAGGAAATATTTGAGCGAAGATTTGAACTTGATGGATGTTTATATTGTTTCCTCCTCCGCAACCACTTACTGTGTGTGATTCACCTTGAAATTCCTTTAGTGTGACGCTGACATTGACTCCAACTGGTCTTTTATCCCTGGGCCTCCTTGGCATTTAAACTATCTGACCCTAGCGCTGACCCTAGCAACAAGGCATGTGTTGGAATGACAGAGTAAGGCCTGAATATAAAGATAAAGTTGCTTTGATCTCTTCTATATATATTTTCCAAAGTTCTGATGCTTTTATTGCATCTATGGGGACATTTTTGACTCTTTGCTATGGCTCCCTGAGAATACTCTTGCTCGTGTGGCAGTTGTGAGGTAGGGTCCAGTGCCGGCTATGATATTTTATGCTGGGAAGCAGCAGGATAGCATTACATGGTGTGTCACTAACTGAATCAGAGGAGCAAGCGCAACTTTATTTGTATTTGGCAGTAAGAAGACAGGTAGAGTGTGCGGGATACAGCAAATCCTTTATGAATACAGCACTGCCAAATACTGGCAGCAATGCATTCATGGTGGGAGTAAAGGACCTTTGCCTTTGTTGGAAATTCAGGACAGGTGGCAAACGTGCAGAAAACAGGACAGTTTAGAACCAATTGTTGGACTTGGTAGACCAGACCTATTTATCACCCGCTATTACACTTTAGTAAACACCTACTATATATTTGTTTATTACCTCTAATGCTGTCCCAATCAGTTATTGGAAAAATGTAATGCCCGATTATATTATTATATTATCCACTTTCAGATTTATCTCTCTGTAGCCGTTTATTTCCGGAGTGGGGAGGGGGGTTGATTTTGGAATTTTCTGCCAAACAGCTGTCGGCTTCACAACACATTTCTGCCACGATTAAACAGATTTCTGATCAAAGGTCTGTGAGAAATCGTGAATCAATTATTCAGTACTTATTGTCTACAGTGGGAATGTGCCGATCAATACCGAGAGCCTTCGTCCAATGGCAGCAAGAAATGGAAGCTTTACTACAAATTCCTGATTTTTTTTTTTTTTTTTTTTTTAAAGGGTGATTAAGGGCATATAACTGAAAATATGCCTTGGGGGATTATTACAGATTATTAGAATGCGCTTGCTTAGCTATATTACGCGCGTATAGGCCAGCCATTTTATTAATTTTCGTTAGCTCTCCCGACAAATATTTATTACAAACGCGGCGCGGTTCTTCAGAGAGGGAGCCAAGTGGATACGCGCGGCAGAAGGAAGCCATGTGGGTAAGTGACAGGTATAATAACTGCAGATGCTGAAATCATGCGTTCGGAACATTAGGAATTTATAATGCATTGTAATATGTGCTGCTTGCCATGTTTTCTCTACCTGTTCTAATCACTGAATACAATAGGCTGTGATCGTCTCGTCGTCCTATCCATTAGCGCTTCAACAGGAGATTTTATATATTTACAATTAATAGCATACTAAGTATTCAGGGCTTTTGTTCTCTGGTGTTGCCAGGGTTTCTTAATGCAAAAGAAAGAAAAAACAAAAGCTCAAAGAAAAAAAAAAAAAAAAAGGAAAGCTCAGAAAAAAAAAAAAAAGTCTGGTTTAATACCTGGGTTTAAATCAACCCAGTAAGTACAACTAGGGAGATAGAGCCTATAGTAACAGTGAGATAATAGTCTCTGGGAAGGGAGTGTGACTGTGGGATAGCAGGTATAGTAGGGAGAGATGGTGTCTATAGTAACAGTGGATAATAGTCTCTGGGAAGGGAGTGTGACTGTGGGATAGCAGGTATAGTAGGGAGAGATGGTGTCTATAGTAACAGTGGGATAAGAGTCCCTGGGAAGGGAGTGTGACTGGGATAGCAGGTATAGTAGGGAGAGATGGTGTCTATAGTAACAGTGGATAATAGTCTCTGGGAAGGGAGTGTGACTGTGGGATAGCAGGTATAGTAGGGAGAGATGGTGCCTATAGTAACAGTGGATAATAGTCTCTGGGAAGGGAGTGTGACTGTGGGATAGCAGGTATAGTAGGGAGAGATGGTGCCTATAGTAACAGTGGGATAATAGTCTCTGGGAAGGGAGTGTGACTGTGGGATAGCAGGTATAGTAGGGAGAGATGGTGTCTATAGTAACAGTGGATAATAGTCTCTGGGAAGGGAGTGTGACTGTGGGATAGCAGGTATAGTAGGGAGAGATGGTGTCTATAGTAACAGTGGATAATAGTCTCTGGGAAGGGAGTGTGACTGTGGGATAGCAGGTATAGTAGGGAGAGATGGTGTCTATAGTAACAGTGGATAATAGTCTCTGGGAAGGGAGTGTGGACTGTGGGATAGCAGGTATAGTAGGGAGAGATGGTGTCTATAGTAACAGTGGATAATAGTCTCTGGGAAGGGAGTGTGACTGTGGGATAGCAGGTATAGTAGGGAGAGATGGTGTCTATAGTAACAGTGGGATAAGAGTCCCTGGGAAGGGAGTGTGACTGGGATAGCAGGTATAGTAGGGAGAGATGGTGTCTATAGTAACAGTGGATAATAGTCTCTGGGAAGGGAGTGTGACTGTGGGATAGCAGGTATAGTAGGGAGAGATGGTGCCTATAGTAACAGTGGATAATAGTCTCTGGGAAGGGAGTGTGACTGTGGGATAGCAGGTATAGTAGGGAGAGATGGTGCCTATAGTAACAGTGGGATAATAGTCTCTGGGAAGGGAGTGTGACTGTGGGATAGCAGGTATAGTAGGGGAGAGATGGTGTCTATAGTAACAGTGGATAATAGTCTCTGGGAAGGGAGTGTGACTGTGGGATAGCAGGTATAGTAGGGAGAGATGGTGTCTATAGTAACAGTGGATAATAGTCTCTGGGAAGGGAGTGTGACTGTGGGATAGCAGGTATAGTAGGGAGAGATGGTGTCTATAGTAACAGTGGATAATAGTCTCTGGGAAGGGAGTGTGACTGTGGGATAGCAGGTATAGTAGGGAGAGATGGTGTCTATAGTAACAGTGGATAATAGTCTCTGGGAAGGGAGTGTGACTGTGGGATAGCAGGTATAGTAGGGAGAGATGGTGTCTATAGTAACAGTGGATAATAGTCTCTGGGAAGGGAGTGTGACTGTGGGATAGCAGGTATAGTAGGGAGAGATGGTGTCTATAGTAACAGTGGATAATAGTCTCTGGGAAGGGAGTGTGACTGTGGGATAGCAGGTATAGTAGGGAGAGATGGTGCCTATAGTAACAGTGGATAATAGTCTCTGGGAAGGGAGTGTGACTGTGGGATAGCAGGTATAGTAGGGAGAGATGGTGCCTATAGTAACAGTGGATAATAGTCTCTGGGAAGGGAGTGTGACTGTGGGATAGCAGGTATAGTAGGGAGAGATGGTGCCTATAGTAACAGTGGGATAATAGTCTCTGGGAAGGGAGTGTGACTGTGGGATAGCAGGTATAGTAGGGAGAGATGGTGTCTATAGTAACAGTGGATAATAGTCTCTGGGAAGGGAGTGTGACTGTGGGATAGCAGGTATAGTAGGGAGAGATGGTGTCTATAGTAACAGTGGATAATAGTCTCTGGGAAGGGAGTGTGACTGTGGGATAGCAGGTATAGTAGGGAGAGATGGTGTCTATAGTAACAGTGGATAATAGTCTCTGGGAAGGGAGTGTGACTGTGGGATAGCAGGTATAGTAGGGAGAGATGGTGTCTATAGTAACAGTGGATAATAGTCTCTGGGAAGGGAGTGTGACTGTGGGAATAGCAGGTATAGTAGGGAGAGATGGTGTCTATAGTAACAGTGGATAATAGTCTCTGGGAAGGGAGTGTGACTATGGGATAGCAGGTATAGTAGGGAGAGATGGTGTCTATAGTAACAGTGGATAATAGTCTCTGGGAAGGGAGTGTGACTGTGGGATAGCAGGTATAGTAGGGAGAGATGGTGTCTATAGTAACAGTGGATAATAGTCTCTGGGAAGGGAGTGTGACTGTGGGATAGCAGGTATAGTAGGGAGAGATGGTGTCTATAGTAACAGTGGATAATAGTCTCTGGGAAGGGAGTGTGACTGTGGGATAGCAGGTATAGTAGGGAGAGATGGTGCCTATAGTAACAGTGGATAATAGTCTCTGGGAAGGGAGTGTGACTGTGGGATAGCAGGTATAGTAGGGAGAGATGGTGCCTATAGTAACAGTGGATAATAGTCTCTGGGAAGGGAGTGTGACTGTGGGATAGCAGGTATAGTAGGGAGAGATGGTGCCTATAGTAACAGTGGGATAATAGTCTCTGGGAAGGGAGTGTGACTGTGGGATAGCAGGTATAGTAGGGAGAGATGGTGTCTATAGTAACAGTGGATAATAGTCTCTGGGAAGGGAGTGTGACTGTGGGATAGCAGGTATAGTAGGGAGAGATGGTGTCTATAGTAACAGTGGATAATAGTCTCTGGGAAGGGAGTGTGACTGTGGGATAGCAGGTATAGTAGGGAGAGATGGTGTCTATAGTAACAGTGGATAATAGTCTCTGGGAAGGGAGTGTGACTGTGGGATAGCAGGTATAGTAGGGAGAGATGGTGTCTATAGTAACAGTGGATAATAGTCTCTGGGAAGGGAGTGTGACTGTGGGAATAGCAGGTATAGTAGGGAGAGATGGTGTCTATAGTAACAGTGGATAATAGTCTCTGGGAAGGGAGTGTGACTGTGGATAGCAGGTATAGTAGGGAGAGATGGTGTCTATAGTAACAGTGGGATAAGAGTCCCTGGGAAGGGAGTGTGACTGGGATAGCAGGTATAGTAGGGAGAGATGGTGTCTATAGTAACAGTGGATAATAGTCTCTGGGAAGGGAGTGTGACTGTGGGATAGCAGGTATAGTAGGGAGAGATGGTGCCTATAGTAACAGTGGGATAAGAGTCCCTGGGAAGGGAGTGTGACTGGGATAGCAGGTATAGTAGGGAGAGATGGTGTCTATAGTAACAGTGGATAATAGTCTCTGGGAAGGGAGTGTGACTGTGGGATAGCAGGTATAGTAGGGAGAGATGGTGCCTATAGTAACAGTGGATAATAGTCTCTGGGAAGGGAGTGTGACTGTGGGATAGCAGGTATAGTAGGGAGAGATGGTGCCTATAGTAACAGTGGGATAATAGTCTCTGGGAAGGGAGTGTGACTGTGGGATAGCAGGTATAGTAGGGAGAGATGGTGTCTATAGTAACAGTGGATAATAGTCTCTGGGAAGGGAGTGTGACTGTGGGATAGCAGGTATAGTAGGGAGAGATGGTGTCTATAGTAACAGTGGATAATAGTCTCTGGGAAGGGAGTGTGACTGTGGGATAGCAGGTATAGTAGGGAGAGATGGTGTCTATAGTAACAGTGGATAATAGTCTCTGGGAAGGGAGTGTGACTGTGGGATAGCAGGTATAGTAGGGAGAGATGGTGTCTATAGTAACAGTGGGATAATAGTCTCTGGGAAGGGAGTGTGACTGTGGGATAGCAGGTATAGTAGGGAGAGATGGTGCCTATAGTAACAGTGGATAATAGTCTCTGGGAAGGGAGTGTGACTGTGGGATAGCAGGTATAGTAGGGAGAGATGGTGTCTATAGTAACAGTGGATAATAGTCTCTGGGAAGGGAGTGTGGCTTTGGTAGCATCTGTCTGGATATGTAGATTTCTGCACTGCTGATTAACAGACCTGGAAGAGAACTGATTGTAAGGTTGAATAAAAGAGAGAGAAGCTAAGCTTTATGTGTAATGTATTCTAGTGAACACTATAAAGTTCCTAGGTCCCTTCCCCCGGTGAATAAAAGCTTGCCAGCTAAGAGGTTTGTAGGTTGGCCGGCTTCCATCTCTCCGTTGTTTGCTAAGGACGTGAATTACAATCTGTTGTGAAAGTGCCAGTTCTTGGTTGCCATAGCAACAGCAGAAAGGGGAATGAAACCAACGTGGCCGTGTTTTGCAGAACCACCAGCGAGGGACTGAAAGGAAAGTTAAAAGGACGTGGAATAAATGGCAAATCTTTGTAGTAGGACCAAATTAGGAACTGGGAGTCATTTAGAGCCTGCGCTGCCATTGTCATACGGGTATGTTGCCATGGGAACCTTCATGAAATTGTGTTTTCCACAATATTATACTGCAGAGAGTCTTTCATGTTATTATGGTCGGCCTATATAAATTCTGTTGTTGGACTGCAACTCCCAGCATCTCACATGGCCTGTTTGTTTATGCAGGGATTCTGGGAGCTGTAGTTTAGTACGGGATTGCACCGATCTGGGAACTGCTTTATTGATTGCTGTAGTTTAGGTGAGATATAACCCTTCTTCCCCCCCCAAATTTTTTTCCAATGATCCCCCTGTATTCGTGTCCCCTTAGCATGATCGCAGAATGAAAGTGCTATTACCATGTCTAATCTGACATTTGTCCCCCCCCCTCCAGGCCAAAGTGAATGGTTTAACCCACAGTTCTCTACTTGGGGCAGATGGAGCACCAAATGGGCCTGGGAGGGGTGGCAGGTTGAAACTTCCCTTGCTGTATATGGGGTACTATTGGGTATGTAAAAGCTCTTGACAAAATTTTGCGGTTATATCATTAATTCTCTTTTATTTCCCTTCATATCAGAATTTCATGATCTGGATTCTGTTATCCAGAATGCTTGGGACCTGGGGTTGTCCGGATAACAGATCTTTCTATAATTTGGATCTTCATACCTTAAAGGGATTGTTCACCTTTAAATGTACTTTTAGAATGGTGTAGAGAGGGATATTCTGAGACAATTTGCAATTGGTTTTCATTTTTTATTACTTGTGGTTTTTGAGTTATTTAGGTTTTTATTAGCAGCTCTCCAGTTTGACATTTCAGCCTTCCAGTTGCTAGGGTCCAGATTATTTTAGCAACCATGCACTGACTTGAATAAGAGACTGGAATATGAATGGGAGAGGTCTGAATAGAAGATGAGATAATAAAAAGAAGCAATAACTCTAAATGCTTAGACTTACAGAACATTTGTACTGTAGATGGGGTCAGTGACCCCCTATTTGAAAGCTGGAAGGAGTCAGAAGAAAATGGCAAATAATTTTAAAAATATGCAAAATAAAAAATGAACACTAATTGAAAAGTTGCTTAGAATTAGCCATTCAATAACGTACTAAAATATAATTTAAGGGTCAACCACCCCTTTAAGTCTAATAAATCATGTAAACCTTAAATAAACCCAATAGGCTGGTTTGGCTTCCAATAAGGATTAATTATATCTCAGTTGGGATCAAGTGCAAGATACTGTTTTATTATTACACAGAAAAGGGAAATCCATTTTAAAAATCTGGATTATTTGATTATAATGGAGTCTATGGGAGAAATCCTTTATGTAATTTGGATCTTTCTGGACAACGGGTTTCCGAATAACAGATCCCATACCTGTACATATGATATAATAAGATATCCTAATATAGAAGCTGATGTTTAAAGGGTATGTGTTTATACATATTTAGACGTGTGTTATATAGTATATGATGGGATGTATGCTGTACATTGCAGTCTGCAAGGCCTCTCCTTGCTACAGTGCTGTAATGAGATTAAACGGCAGAATCCCCAGGAGAGGATTATTTACCTTGTCAGAAGTACAGGTATGGGATCCGTTATCCGGAAAACAGAAAAACTCCTTTATGGAAAGGCTGTCTACCGTAGACTCCATTTTATCAAAATAATCCAAATTTTAAAAAACCATTTCCCTTTTCTCTGTTATAATAGTACAGGTATGGGACCTGCTATCCAGAAGCTCAGGACCTGGGACTTTCAGGATAAAAGGTCTTTCTGCAATTTGGGTCTTCATACCATAAGAAAATCATGTAAACATTAAATAAACCCAATAGGCTGGTTTTGCTTCCAATAAGGATTAATTATATCTTGGTTTTGATCAACATACTGTTTTATTATAACCGAGAATAAGGAAATTCTTTTTTTTTTTTTTTTTAAATGTGGATTATTCGGATAAAATTGAGTCTATGGGAGATGGCCGTTATTCTGAGCTTTCTGGAAAACTGGTTTCCAGATAACGGATCCCTTACCTGTACCTTGTACTAGATCCAAACTAAGAGATAATTAATCCTAATTGGAAGCAAAACCAGCCTATTGGGTGTAATTAATGTTTATATGATTATCCAGTAGAGATGCACCGAATCCAGGATTCGGTTCGGGATTCGGCCATTTTTCAGCAGGATTCAGATTTATCCGAATCCTTCTGCCCGGCTGAACCAAATCCTGATTTGCATATGCAGATTAGGGGCAGGGAGGGAAATCGCCTGACTTTTTGCCATAAAACAAGGAAGTAAATAATGTTTTCCCCTTCTGACTCCTAATTTGCATATGCAAATTAGGATTCAGTTCGGTATTCGGCCTAAGCTTGCATCCCTGTTGTCTAGTAGACTTAGGCTAAGGCCACACTAGGCGATAGCGCCGCGATTTGACTCGCGGCGATCTTTTTTTCTATTGTCGCTCGAAATCGCCTAGCGAGGCAATTTCGAGCGACAGTAGAGAAAAGATCGCCGCGTGTGTTTTTACGCTGGCGATTTTTCGCAATTCCCCATAGACGCCAGCGCAAAAGTTTCCCCAGCGATTGCGGCTTAAAAGTCGCGGCGAAAAGTCGCCGCGAATCAAATCGCGGCGCTATCGCCTAGTGTGGCCTTAGCCTTAAGGTATGAAGAGCCCTTGCCATTATCCCCAGTAGATTATTACCATAAGATCCTCAAGAAAAGCAATTATTTAGCTATTCAGTTGCCTTTGTTTGTGTAGAAGGTTTTCTATAGGGAAGATAAGGCAAACTAACCCAAGGAAGTAGCAGTGTGTCCTATTTCACCCTGTAACGGAATACTGTAGGTGACATTGCTAGAGTTCACGTTACTAATAAAGCTAAATTTACCACCTTGACAGGGGGAGTCCTTGAAAGACCTTCGAGTCAGATGGGGTGATAGTTACATTTTATTGCTGTTTATTTACAGCCCCATTTTTGGTTAATGCTCCCTCCCCCCCATTTAACTATGAATAAAGACCTCACAAGAGCGAAGGCTTGACGCGTGTTATCTTTTTATGATAATAGGGCTTATCTCCAGGCAGGATTCTACTAATTATACCAAACTCCTTTATTCCTTTTGTGTCTGTGATTTACAAAGAGAGCTGCGATATATCGACGACGTTCCCGGGGGCTGCCAATTCCCTACACATTTGTGCAAGAACATATTGTCAGGTGCTTTTTAAGGTTAGGCTGCAGTAGAAAAATGAAGGCTGCATTAATTGCCGGAGAGATGGGGAAAGCTGGGCATTTTAATGGCAGCCCTATACACGCGGCTAAGCAAGGCTGCTCATAAATCTCACTGTGCGGAACATGATAAATTAGATTCGGCTGAAACTGGCTTCCAGATAAAAGGCTGGCTTTGTTCCCGACTGGTGTATGAAAGTCGCACACAGCCATTGTCTCCTGTGTTAATATTGCCTGTTTTGTCCTGCGGAAATGTCTACTTTTAAAGGTGAAACATGCCCTATTTATAACAAGGGGTTTCCCAGCTTTATCAGCATTGTGCGCCATATTGTTTGCCTGAGCTGATGCAGTCCCAGTTGACATAAATAGCAAAAGCAGTATCTGGTTGTGATGACTGTGGGTGTCTGGGAATAATGCCACGGCTGTGGTTATGGGACCTTTTTCAGTTTAAGCTTAACCTTTGATTGACTTAGGATATAACATATAGGAAAACATTGGCATATCAGCCATTGAGTCCCAGATTATTTAGGACAGCAGAAAGGTTTTCACCCTAACCAATCTTCAAGTTTGGCTTTTAGTTGTGCATGAGGAAACAAATAGGACGACCACCTGTTCAACATCCCATTCCCAAACCATTAATATGATATTGGACCACCCTTTCCTACTATAACAGCCACTAGTTTTTTAGACTGGCTTTCCATTAGCTGAGGACCACCATTGGTGGGCTTCTCTTCCAATGATGTTGGGCACTGATTTTTGGGGATCAGGCCTGGTTCACAGTCACTATTCCAGTTCATCCCATAGGTGTTTGGTTGGGTTGAGGTCATGGATTTGTGTAGCCCAGTCAAGTTCTGCCAATCCTATCTCTGCTATGCCCATTTGTATGGACCTTGCTTTGTGCTTAGGGACATTATTGGGCAGAAACAAAACTGAATTGGAAGAACAGTATATTCAATATTGTCATTGTATGATGTAGACATAAACTGCTTCAGTGGAACCAGGAGCCTAAACCATGGAAAACAGCCCTGGACCTTATTTCTCATCCACCAAACGTTACCCTTTATTACCCTTCCCCAACCTATAGTTTTTGTACTGGCATTGCTTCCAGAGACCGTTTGGAACCAGCTAGTGAGTAGGACATGCAATGTAAGGAGGCTTCTATGTACATACAGTGTGTTGGGATTAGGGATGCACCCAATCCAGGATTCGGTTCGGGATTCAGCCTTTTTTTAGCAGGATTCAGATTCAGCCAAATCCTTCTGCCCAACTCCGAATCCTAATTTGCATTCGCACATTAGAGGCGGGAGGGTAATCGCGTGACTTTTTGCCACAAAACAAAAAAGTAAAATGTGTTTTCCCCTTCCCCCACCCCAAATTTGTATATGCAAATTAGAATTCGGTTAAGTATTCGGCTGAATCTTTCGCAAAGGATTCAGGGGTTCGGCCAAATCCAAAATAGTGGTTTCGGAGTATCCCTAGTTTGGATACCTTTGATAGGATAGTGTAATTCATATACTATAACTACAAATTAAAACAGTCGAATTTGAATGCAGAAGTCTTTCAACAAGGCTTTATGCTGAGACTGTTGTGAACTGCAACTCCCAGCATGTTTAGCTCAGAGCAGTTGGTCTCCTCTGAAGAAGGAAAGAAGGTATAAATGTTTAAATGGCAATTAAAGCTGTTGCACGGATTCTTAGAGTTAAGATTTATGATTTGTTTCTTTTTTTTTTTACTTTAGGCTGGTGTTTGGCATATTATACCCAGCGTATAACTCATACAAGGCTGTGAGGACGAAAAATGTGAAAGAATATGTAAGTATTGTGTTTATTATTCCCTTTGCAACAGGATTTAAATAAACGTTCCTTTATTTTATGAATGGAATTTGTTTGTGTACTTTTGCTTTGTAAGTGGTCAGGGTGCAGTGTATTGCTGTGCATGTGGGAGCTGCCATGCTACTTCCTTTATAAAGGGAAAAAGAAAAAAGTATCCTTAGGCCTCCATGAAATGGATAAACCTTAAGCAAAGTGTTCTGGCCCTGATAAGGATCCCCTATGTTTTTTTAAGGGCAACTGTCAAGTAAGGTTTAAAGGAGAGGACCCCAAACACAAGTTTTTAAGATTATGGTGAATTGGCCCTTTTCGATTGTGGTGGCCCTCTCGGGAAAGATTGCAAAAATTCAAAGTCTGTGTTCCTGTGTATATAATCCACCAGTATAAGTGCCAACCAGATGCAGGGGAGTAAAGAGAGGCTGCAGAGGGGGGGGGGGAGAGGCTGCAGAGGGGGGGGGGGAGAGGCTGCAGAGGGGGGGAGAGGCTGCAGAGGGAGAGAGAGAGGCTGCAGAGGAGCAGAGAGAGGCTGCAGAGGGGGTGGGAAGAGAGAGAGGCTGCAGAGGGGGAGAGAGAGGTTACAAAGGGGGAAGAGAGAGGCTGCAGAGTGGGGGGGGGGAGAGAGAGGCTGCAGAGGGTGAAAAAGAGAGAGAGAGAGGCTGCAGAGGTGGAAAGCGAGAGGCTGCAGAGGTGGAAAGCGAGAGGCTGCAGAGGTGGAAAGCGAGAGGCTGCAGAGGTGGAAAGCGAGAGGCTGCAGAGGTGGAAAGCGAGAGGCTGCAGAGGGGGAAAGCGAGAGGCTGCAGAGGGGGAAAGCGAGAGGCTGCAGAGGGGGAAAGCGAGAGGCTGCAGAGGGGGAAAGCGAGAGGCTGCAGAGGGGGAAAGCGAGAGGCTGCAGAGGGGGAAAGCGAGAGGCTGCAGAGGGGGGCGATCGAGAGAGGCTGCAGGGGAAGAGAGATCGACTGCTGGGGGTTTGAGAGAGACTGCAGGGAGAGAGAGACGCTGCAGAGGGGGAGAGGGAGAGAGAGCCTCTGCAGTGGGGAGAGAGAGAGAGAGGCTGCAGGGGGAGAGAGAGAGAGAGAGGCTGCAGGGGGAGAGAGAGAGAGAGGCTGCAGGGGGAGAGAGTGCATGTCAGAGGCTGTAGAAGAGAATGCTAGAAAGGAGATGCTGAAGGGGAGAGAGAATAGTAGGAAGAGGCTACAAAGGAGAGGCTGTAGTAATTGGTTTAGGAAGGATAGTGTTAATTCTTGCACATGTGAATGTGTAGTTCTTGTGACTTACAGTGAGATTGTTGAATAAATGCGAGGAAGCAATTCTCAGGGTTAGCGGAGCCAGATGGTCTTCCTGTCACATGCAAGTCCTATGGCAGCAGTGAGTCTTACAAGGAGAAATGTTTTTGCCAATAACAAAAAAAAAAAAATTGGGTGAATTTCCCTTTTGTGCCCCCGAGCCATGATTTCTGATATAAATTGTTTCCTGTATGTGAACTTGTCTGGATATCTTGGCAGTGTGTTTGTTGGGTCTGAAGAGCCGCATCTGTGGGACGAGGAGTTTTTGTAAACACAAAGTCTGTTTTGATTCCTCATTTCTGAGTCTTCTCTTAGATGTTGGTAATTATAATGATTATGTTAATCATTAATTAAAGGGGAAGTAATGCACTGTGTTGGCTGTACCTTTAAAAGATTTTCTGTTAAACTGTATATTTTTCAGGTGGGGAGGTACAGTATATGAAAAAAATGAAAATATTTTTTAAATAATAACCTCAGGGGTGATATATGTACATCATTGGGGAGCCCCAAGTTACTACCAATTCAACCTTACGCATAAGGGCCTTATTTTCTTCCGAAATTTCTCAACCGGTGTAAAAAAGCCTGATGGGCGGCTGCTCAGCCTGTTTATTTATTTCAGTAGAACCCAACGGTCACTTTCAGTAGCAGATGGATTGTGGCCAGAAGAAATGCATGCATTTGAAATACAGTAAATTAAAGGCCAACTGATACAGAAGCACTTGGTAGGTACAAAGTATAACTCGCTCGAGTGCAAGGGAGGGAGGTTCACCTTCCAGTAAACACTTAGGGGCCCGTTTACTTAGTTAGAGTGAAGGAATAGAGGAAAAAAAGTTCAAATTTCGAATGGTCGAATGCGGCTACTTCGACCATCGAATGGGCTACTTCAACCTTCGACTACGACCTTCGACTGAACTAAAAATCATTTGACTATTCGACCATTCGATAGTCGAAGTACTGTCTCTTTGAAAAATTCTTCGACCCCCTAGTTCGCCACCTAAAACCTACCGAGGCTAATGTTGGCCTATGGGGAAGGCCCCCATAGACTTCCTAACAATTTCCTGATCGAAGGAATATCCTTCGATCGATGGATTAAAATCCTTCAAATCGTTCGATCGTAGGAATAGCGCAAAATCGATATTCGAAGTTGAAGGATTTTACTTCGACCCTAGGTAAATGTGCCCCTTATTGGCAAATTCACTAAAGGGTGAATTTTTGCCGGAGAAGGCTTCGCCACACTTCATGGCACTTCAGATGTTCATTCGCTGTGCATACGCTTTTTCTTAAAAATGCGATGTTGCGTCTCGGCAGCCGAACGCTGGCGAAGTTTCACTAGCGTAAATTTGTCAGCGCAAGCATTTCATAGTTAGGTTTTGGTAGCCGAGGATGAGTAGAGTAATACAGTGCTTTATTAGCAGGCTCATGCAGCCATTACACAACAGGAAGCAACTCTAACACCACAAGCTGTATAGAAAGTATGCACAGTATAAGTCTTGAGCACAGTGACATCTACAGGCCATTTGTATAAACACCACAATAGTGAACTTTCGCTAACTTTCATTTCTGCGAAACTTCGTTAGTAATCTGAATAATTTCATAAGGGCAGGTACATATAGGTCATATATACTGTATGTCTTTATAAGTGACTTATTACACATGTTCAAGGAAGCAAAATAAAGACAAAAGAGATGCTCTAATGCCCTAGACATGAGCCCACCCTAAAACAAATGTGACGTGAGCTTAAAATGGTAAATAAAAAAAATAAAAAAACAAAAATATGTAACAGTTGTCCCTTTTAAACACAATCCCACTTTAAAATATCAAATAATGCCATCATTTTTTTAAATTTTTATAAATTTTCGGCATACAGGAAATGATGTCACTGACATAAGATTGAGGAGGATGTAACTTCATCTTATAAGTTCCCCAGGTATAACCTGGCAAAGGAAACTGGTTGAAAGGGGTAACGTCCTGACAAACTTCGATCGTCTGAGCGAAAATCCGCCTGGCGAATCTTCGCTAGCGATGTACTCTTTCACTAGCGAATTGTCCTCTACGACTATTTGGCAATGTCCCTGCAGATTGGATTTCTGGTGAATTTTCGCAAGAAACTTCGCCCCTTAGTTGGGCTTCTTCTAAGCATCTTTTTTTTAATGATTTTATAATGATTAGCCTTACCATCCTATCCCTACTAAAAATTATATCTGGATCTCGGGGTTCACTGACCCCAGCAACCATAAAACTGTTTGAAGTCCTGGATCATTGCTGCTATTGACAAGCTGAAACTTTAGCCTCGTGCAATAAGTTCACTATATAAAACATGCCATTTTTAGCCACATTCATTTTTAGGGTTTAGTTTTCCTTATCAAAATTCGTTTTTTTTTCAAGTAAAAAAGTCAGACGAAACTAGAATCCACAATTTGACCTTATTTATCATTAAAAAAAAACCTTGATAAAATCGGTTTGGAAAAAAAAAAACTCAAAAGGTTCGGGTTTTTGCAAAAAAAAATAAAATAAAATAACCTCCAAATTTTTTGGGTTTTATGCCCAAAACGCTCAAATGTTTAGTGAAGTCACTCGAAACCCCTATTTTTTTTTTTTTTCACATTTCTGGCGCAGACCTTGATATCTTCAAATTTGAAATGGGATCTTTGCCATTGACTTCTACAGCTTGAAGATGGAGTATTTATTATACCCTTGGGGTATAATAAATCACGAAAAATTTGGAGGTTTTTTTTCACTAAAAATTCGGTTTATAGAGGGGAAAAAATCAAATTTTTCAAGTTTTTGGCATTCGGACTTAAATAAATACCATCTTGGTGTAGGATTTATTATATCTATAAAATCATGTAAACATGAAAAAAACCCAAAAGGCTGGTTTTGCCTCCGATAAAGGATTAATTATATCTTAGTTGGGATCAAGTACAAGCGACTGTTTTATTATTACAGAGAAAAAGGAAATCATTTTTAAAAATTATAAATTTTAAAGATTATTTGGGTAAAATAGGGATGCGCCCTTTCCGTAATTCTGAGCTTTCTGGATACCGGGTTTCTGCATAATGGATCCTAATACCTGTAGTAAAATGTTTTATACCATGTGATTGTTGCTGGTCTGCCCAACAGTGCGGCTCTGAGCCCGTCCCCACGTTCCATTAGCCATAATCCTGATTATAATACATGCTTAGGGTATGGGATAAAGTGGAAGAAACAATCAGCAGGAATATTAATCTCCCTTTTCAGACAAATGGCCTGAGACTGCAGAGCGGGGAAATGTAATATACGTACAGAAAGCCTAGAAGGGAAAGGGAATCATTTACATATAAATAGTTTTACAATATAGGTCAGGATTCAGCCATGGTCAGGCTGATGGATGAGGTTTGCAGCTGTCTGCTTTGATAAATACACTCCTGCACCTGCAATGTGATTACTGCGAAAAATGACTGCGCTACTGACGTGTCCAGCTGCATGCTAAAAGCACGGGCTCCCTGCTCCTGATGGCAACATTGCCTTGTACCCGCAACAGCCTCTCTGCAGTTATATTGGGTGATCTAAGGAAAAGGCATTCTCCATACATTGTTTATATAGGCAGAACTGGCAGTGCAGAGAACAGCAAGGGACAGATACTCCTTATCAGTTGCAATCATACTGCTCATTTTAAGAGGTTTATATCCTCTATATAAGCTCAGCATGTTCTAGAATGGCTTTTAGCAGCTCTGCAGTTGGTCTTTATTTTTACGACTTCATGACTGATTTGCCTTCCTATTCCAGATTTTTGTATCTAAAAATTTAAACATCTGCACCTTTTGGATTTAACTAAAAGTGTCTGACGGCAGCTAGGGGTCACTTTTTTCATGTATAGGCTGACTGAAACTGCCGGCCTAGTCATAAACGGTCAGGTGCCTATATAGAAAATACAGCCCTAGTGCAAGACTTACTTAATTTGGATCTTCATGCCTTAATGGCTCAGTAACATAAATTTAAACATAAAAAAAATTCATTAGTATAGAACAAAAAAAACACAAACTAGGGATGCACCGAATCCAGGATTCGGCCAGAATTCGGCCTTTTTCAGCAGGATTTTTATTTTAAAAATCTTAATTTTTTTTAAATTCGAATGAATAACTCGAACTAGTTGAATTTGACAATAAAAACCCCAGGAAATTCAAATTTTCAATTCAACCCTTGATAAATCTGCCCCGAAGTCTACTAGAAAATCATGTAAACATTAAATAAACCCAATAGGCTGGTTTTGCTTCCAATAAGGATTAATTATATCTTAGTTGGGATCAAGTACAAGCTACTGTTTTATTATTACAGAGAAAAAGGAAATCGTTTTTAAAATAATTATGTTATTTGGATAAAATGGAATCTGTGGAAGACTACCTTTCCGTAATTCAGAGCTTTCCTGCCAAATCCAGGTTTTTTTTTTCTCTCTTTTTTTTTTTTTATTTTAATTGTGCTTGTTTGCGCAGTTAATTAACCAGAGATTTCTGAATGCTCTTTGATGGTGACTTGGGGGGGTTAAGGGTTTTGTTTTCAGTATAACATTGGACCTTTGTCTGCTTGCTGGGAGTTGCCGGCTCGCTGTGTTTTAATTTCTCTGCTGCTCTCAAATCTGGTTGAAATTGCCAGCCAGGTGCCAAAAATAATATTCTGCTCCGAGTGGAGAGAACCTGTAACACACCCTTGGTTGGCCGTGTGGAAGTTACTGTTGGGGAAGCAGTAAACCCAGTTATAGGGGCAGGTTATAGAGTAGGGTAATAATGGCTGCCTTGGGCCGGGGGGGGGGGGCATATGCATGGACACTATGCAGGTATCGGACCTGTTATCCAGAATGCTCGGGACTTGTTTTGTTTCTAGGGATGCACCGAATCCACTATTTTGGATTCGGCCGAATCCTTTGCAAATGGCCGAATACCGAACCAATTCTAAATCCATATTTTGCATATGTAAATTAGGGGTGGGAAAGGGAAGACATTTTTTACTTACATGTTTTGTGACAAAGTCACGTGAATTTCCCTCCCCACCCCTAATTTGCATATGCAAATTAGGATTCGGTTCGGCCAGGCAGAAGGATTCGGCTGAATCCGAATCCTGCTGAAAAAGGCCGAATCCTGGATCCGGTGCATCTCTATTTCTTTCCAATAAGGATTAATTTTATCTTAGTTGGGGGATCAAGTACAAGCTACTGTTTTATTATTACAGAGAAAAAGGAAATCATTTTTAAAAATTTGTATTATTTGATTATAAGAGTCTGTGGTAAATGGCCGTTCTGTAATCCAGATCTTTCTGGATAGCAGGTTTCCGGATAACCAATGCCTGTAGTTGCTAAAAGTACTATTTATGCAGAATTGCATTGTATAAATTGCTATTGATATTTCGGGGCCCTCTAGCTACACTGAACTATCATTCCCCCCAAGCAGACAAATGTATCTCCGTACAATTAATGGCAAGTTTTCTTGCCCATTCACATTTGCAGCGTCTAGTGACAGCGAATGGTTTCATTATAGTGTGGCAGGAAACCGCAGCGGGGAAGCAGTTCTGAGCGTTTCTCCATGGAGACGGGATATTTGATTTCTTTTTTTTTTTCTGATCAGAATGATAAAATTACATTTTGCTAGGATACAAAAAAAACCCAAGGTTGGCGCTTTAGTTGTGTGTTGCCACGGAAACCAGAGAAAAAAATACATTCTGCTCTTCAGGTGGAAATGGAACATTCTATGTAATCGTTGGCTTCCTTCTCCGAGAAAAATGAAAAAGTAACAAGCATATAGTGTACAAACAACGAATAAAGTACCCCCTATTATATTAAATATAAGGATATTATAAGTATACAGGTCATGGAACTCCGAGGTAACTTCTAATATCCTCATATTTTCCAACAAGGGGTAATTTATAACTGATGACCTCACTAGTCACCGTTTATAAGGATGTAATTTATAGGATATTCACGGCTCTTGTGTATTATATAGTGAATTAAGGTACCCCCTCTTGTAAAATATAAGAATATTATAAGTTACCAAGAGGTTCATGACCATATAAAAACACAAGGCCGAAGGCCTAATATCCTCAGGGGGTACATTATTTATTATAATACACAAGTTTCAGTGAGTCGTGACAGAAATGACATCAAAACTCACCGTTTATAACTGATGACATCAGAACTCACCGTTTATAAGGATATCATTTACAAGATATTCATAGCTTTTGTGTATTATATAAAAACACACACTCGATTGATGATTTTTTTTGTTTGAATACATATGGACATGCCATCATTTGGGGCCTGACAGACAGGGCAGATATAACACACCAATGGAGGAGATGTTTTTTCTTAGTATTATTGGCTATAAGTTAGGAGGTTGTGGTATATCCTCTGCACCGCTTAGAATGGGTTTGTAGAGCCTCCATCATATTGATTCTGCTGAGCCTCCAATGTAGTCTCACTGAGCAGCCCAAGGATTGTAAAACAGTTCTAGAAGCTGTCTCGGTTTGCTTATAATAGCAGCTGCCATATTAGCTTGGTGTGACATCACTTCCTGCCTGAGTCTCTCCCTGCTCACTCATAGCTCAGATTACAACAGGGAGCGGAGAAAGGAGGAGGGGGAGAGGATCAAACTGAGCATGTTCAAGCCCTAGCCCTGGAGGTTTAACCTAAAAACAGTAAGTCTGATACAGAAGCCCATGAGTACACAATAGAAGGAAATAAATGCTGTTTTTTTTGACAGAGGACTCCGAGCAGCATTACTTTGAGGGTTTGCTGGTGTGTTTATTGAGACATTTCTTATAAAGCTTACTCAATTTTAGCCTTTCCTTCTCCTTTAAAGAGCTGGATCATTTCGGTTGCTGCTGGCTGGTCTGTAAACAAGTGCAGATTTTGTTGCAACTTCTGCTCCGGCTCCGTTCCCCTTGCTACACTGTGCTCCTTGCACATTTTAAAAGGATAGTCCCTTATATTAGAACTGAGGCTGAGATGTAGTGGGTGAAATGTAGTTTGTGAACCCCCAGATTTGCAGAGATGATAGGCAGTTACTTATGATAAATCTACTTTTTTTTTTTTAATTACTCTTGGTCACCTGGTAACAGATGTATCATAACGGAATATTTTATCTGGCATGATAATCTTTTCTGTATGTTTGTTTTCTTATTTTTGTTTTCTTGTCCTTCTCCCCGGGCTGTAGTTCCAGCGCTGTTGCAGGTGATTTATAGCTTGGAATGTAAAGGGCTGAGAGATTGATGTGCATTGACCTCTAAGAGGTGGTTGCTATGTTCAGCCTACTCTGGTTGCTGTTGCTAAGGCTTCGCCGCCCTGAGGGGAAATCTGATGCAGAAGGCTCTGTGTCGGCTTTTTTAAGGGCTGTGTGACTGGAGGATGAAATAAGTCAGTGTGTGGGAAATCCACTAAATCATACACATGCCCGCATGTGAAAATTAAATAAATAAATAAATTAAATAAATAAATACACACACACACACACACACACACACACACACACACACACACACACACACACACACACACACACACACACACACACACACACACACACACACACACACACACACACACACACACACACACACACACACACACACACACACACACACACACACACACACACACCCCCCCCCCCCCCCCTGCAGGGGGCCCAGGAGGTATAGGGGGCCCCATGAGGCTCAAATTCATATACAATTTCAATACATTTTGGTAAAACAGGACAACCTCTGGATATGTTTGGGGCCCTAAAATTAATTTGCTGTGGGGCCCAGTAACATCTAGTTACGCCACTGTGTATATATGGCCTACCCGTCCAGCTGGGCAAATGCCCCTAACTTGTTACTTGCCCTTCTGCGCAGGTCCAGTCCAGGGAGTTCACAGACGACATCTTCTTCCACGCGATCTTCTTCCTGCTGTGAACGGCGTTTTGGCGCATGTGCAGTAGGATCATTTTGCCGGTACGGATCTACTGCGCATGTGCCAAAAGTCACGAGCATGCGCAGTAGATCCGTACCGGCGAAATTATCCTACTGCACATGCGCCGGTCAAAGCAGGAAGAAGATCGCGTGGAAGAAGATGTCGTCGGTGAACTCCCTGGACTGGACCTGCTCAGAAGGGTAAGTAACAAGTTAGGGGCATTTGCCCAGCTGAACGGGTAGGCCAGAGGGGAGGAAGGAGGGTGGGCAAACAAACGGGAGGGGGGTTGGGGGGTTTGTGCCGACTAGGTTTCCTTTAAGGGTCAGGGCACACGTTCAGATTTGGGGAGATTAGTCGCTCTTCTTCAGGGTGACTAATCTCCCTGAACTGCCTCCCGCCGGTAAGAATGTAAATTGCAGGAGGGATGGCACTCGGAGAGCTTCGTTTTCCGAAGTTGCCTCACGTGGGTTTTACTTTCCATTATTTGTTTTTTACTGTTTTTCCAAAATCTTACTTTAAAGTTGAATGTTCGTGTCTCTGGTGTTTGATTCTGGCAGCTCAGTAATTCAGGCGCAGACTCTAAACTGTTACAATTTTGCATTATTTAGTCGATACATTTCTCAGCAGCATCTCTGGAGTATTAGCAACTATTGTCAACTATTATCAATTCTAACAGCTGCCTGTAATGAAACCCAGAAATTCTGCTCAGCAGGGACAAGGGTCGGTGACCCCTCCTCCCAGAGCTGCTTTAGCAGGTATAAAAATGACACTTTACACTTAAATATTAGAAAAACGGGGACACATAGAAAATAGCAAGTAACTGGAAAAAGTTAGTTCTAGTTGTTTGAATGTGAACAACCCCTTAAAAGACCACGGAGGTCACAGATCCTTTGTAAAAACCCATTGCTCACATCACTGCAGGATTTTGAGCCCTTGAAAGAATAATTAGCAAACTGACATGTGAAAGCTTAGCAAGACAAATATGTAACTTTCTGAGAACAGAGTCACGGGAAACAGCTTTGTGTCTAATATTTCAGGGGTTTTATACATATTCAAGTGCATCTATCAGAATATAATATTGGTTAGATTGCTTAAAGGATTATCTGTTTGGAACTATGAATATACAGTATATATTTATCAGCTGATACTTGATTTTTGGTTCCTGCAATCCATTCCATAAATCGTTTTTTTGTTTGGAGCGGAGATTATAATGATTTTTTGGATTGAAACCTCCACTTGTGGTCCGTTGTTTGGCGGGGCCTCCCTTCCCCTAATAACAGGATTCCGGATCTGTGTAAACACCACTGTATAACAATCCCCTTCTGCTATAGTTCCAGACATATCCAAGGCAGAAAGTTTTCATTCACCCCCACATTGTGTCCTAATTGGACCTGGGGCTGGTCCCACCCTATCCTCCCTAAGGAGGTCCAGCTGCAATGTGAGCTTTAGAGCAACCAAAAACCTTGATTTATTCTAATTTGTAGCTGAACACAAAATGAAATACAATCTGTGCTTTTACGAAGGAGTAGATTCCCTGCCAGGGAAACCTTTTCCATCCAAAATAATATCCTTACTCCCTCTCTCCCAGTCAGTTTTTATAGCAGGCTCAGCCATTGTCTGGACAGGCTGTTTTTCCCCCTGAAGTTTTGTATGATGACAAGTATTTCATAATAATAATAATGGGTGGGTTTTCTCCTTTGCCACGTTAAAATTGTATAAAAAACATACATGCTGAATAGATTATTGCATTATTACCGTACATATTGCATGGCTGCACTATGTATTTACATTCATAGCTAATAAACTAATGAGCGTGTAGATTTAACATTCATGTGGTTGGTTTAAAAGGTAAACTAAAGCTTAATAGGGAATTGTACTAGAAATTCTACCCCTTATCCTGTGGGCTTTATTACCAGCCCTTTAGGGCAGAGACACACACTCCGATTCGGGGAGATAAGCAGCCTGGTGACAAATCTCCTTTTCTTCGGGGCGACTAATCTCCCGGAACTGCCTTCTCTACGGCTAGAATGTAAATCACCGGCGGGATGACACTCGGAGGGATTCGCTTTCCGAAGTCGCCCGAAGTTTCCTCTTGAGGCAAGGCAGGCAAACAAGGAAGGCAATTCGGGAAGATTAGTCGCCCCGAAGAAGAGGAGATTTGTCACTGGCCGTCTAATCTCCACGAATCTGAGCGTGTATCTCTGCCCTAAGTAGGGAAGATCTGTGCCTCAAAAGATGTCCCCCCCCCCCAGTAGCTTCCCATCTTTTATGTTGTGGTCAGTTGTGTGAACTTAGGAACTGACTCAGCTCCAGCATTTTTCTTTCAAGATGGGGTCGGTGAGAAGATGAGTCAGAAGAAGAAGGCAAATAATTCAAAAACGATAAAAAAAAAAAATGACGGCCACTTGAAAAGTTGCTAAGAATTAGCAATTCAGTAACATACAAACTGTATTTAATAATTAGCCCAGTAGTATCTGCTTCTGTGACAGATAAATCTTGATGATGTGTGACGACCCCTAAGCTTAGCTTCTCAGCAGCAGCCCGGGGCACACTGAGCATGTGCAGTGCCACTGACACTCAAAAGATGGCCTAACCAGATGGGGAGCTGCTATGAGATCATTACTGTATCATGACTTGTACAGTCATTTCAGTATGTAAAGTACAACATTTGTAGTTCTACTGACTTTCAGGCTTATTTTTCATAAAGTTGCAGAGTCATAAATGGTCCTAAGGACGAGGGCTTCATGGGAAGATTTATTATGGGTTGAAAGTTTCATTTGAGCCTGTCCAAATATGAAAGCTCTATAACACCTACATTTAAGAGGATTTTTTGTGCATTAAAATCAAAGGTGCTGCTACCCACAATCACTTCTGAAGAAGGTCACCTACATACCGTGATCCCCAACCAGTAGCTTGTGAGCATGTTGCTCTCCAAACCCTTGGATGTTACTCCCAGTGGCCTCAAAGCAGGTGCTTATTTTTGAATTCCAGGCTTGGAGACAAGTTTTGGTTGTATAAAAACCAGGTGCACTGACAAACAGAGCCTCAATGTAGGTTGACAATCCACATAGGGGCTACACAGCCCTTATTTGGCTCCCCAAGAACATTTTTCATGCTAGTGTTGCTCCCCAACTCCTTTTACTTCTGAATGTTGGGGATTCCTACCTACATAGTTTTTGTTTTTTTTTTACAAAGAAAGAACAAGTATCTCAGCACAGTGCAATGCACGAAGCCCACGGTGCAGATTTAGATTTCAAGGCCACATTAAGGCCATTTGGTTGAGTCAAGGCAAAAACTCCTGACCCAGGAGAAAGGGGGATCTGCTCACGATGTGCAATAACTGAAACAGCGGGGTACTAGAACTCAAGGGGGCAGCCATGGAAAGGTTGTGTATGAGGGAAGAGCCTGTGTGTGGGTTGAACATTTAATAAGCTGTATTATACATATCACTGGCTGATGCTTCATGCTTTGTTCCTTTTGTGACATTATCTATAAATACCACAGAACATCACCCACTGTGTTTTTACTGTTAATGTGGGAGTACTGCTTCCAATAATGAGTCCAGCAAGTTGGCCTCCATGTTCGGCCTCTACATTGCCACTCCCCGAGGTTCAGAAGGGGGCTGTAGAAGTAGGGTTTGTTACCCTCTACATGCTTGACTTTTTGTTTGGTCATGAACTGAAGCTTGCTTGCAAGACTAGGCATCTTTAAAGGGGAAGTAAAGTCTAGAATAGAATATGGCTACAAATACTGTATTTTGTATACTAAACATAAACAGGAACTTACTGCACCACAAACCTAATCAAACAAATGATTTATGCTTTCAATGTTGGCCACAGGGGGTCACCATCTTGTAACTTTGTTAAACATCTTTGCAAGACTAAGACTGTGCACATACTCAGTGTGGTCTGGGCTGCTTAGGGATCATCATAAATGATCAAAACAGCTCAAGTCAAATAATATCTGCCAGAAGCCGATACAACAAGGCTGATTAATAATCAGAATATACAGACTGCACTGGGTCCTGTGTTGTCATGTAATCTAATGTGAATTTTGTTTGATAAGAACTTTCTCCAACTCTGCAGAACCAGTGGCTGCAGCAAAATAATTATCTAAATAGAATCCCAGTTTATCTGTTTAAATCTGGCTCCATGATCTTTGACCCTGCAACTGGAGTTGGAAACAGTAATGGGGAAGTAAAGGCAAAAATAAAATCCAAAACAAATCTCTCTACACAGTCGCCGACTGCTATGCAGGGAAACAAACAAAGCTGCTTGAGTTCTGCATGGCTGGGAAGTAAGGCGGGGGCTCCCCCTGCTGTTCATAAGTATGATTGTTTCCCTGCTCAGCAGTTAGGGACCGTCTGACAATTCCTATCCACAGCAGTAAATGAAGGGAGAATTTCACTGCATACAGTCAGATTTCTTATGAAAACGGTACACATTTTTTAATTACATTATATTAGAGATAGTTTTGTTTTTCATTGAAGAAAGTAAATATGGGAATTTTTTGCCTTTACATGCCCTTTAATGTATCCCTAGGGTGCAGGTGCTAGAGCACTAAAGGGCGCGCAAGAGTGTTGTGACCTTTACCTCCTGCTTCTCCCTTATCTTGTGTAAATGTAGCACAATTAGGAGGCAGGACCTCTATGTACCTCCCTCTAGAGTCCTGCACGGGTCTATTCTGTGCTATCCATACCCAACCCATACCTGCTACCTGTAACCTGCAACCCAGATCAAAACACAATTTTCCCCCTCTGATCCGCTACCCAATCCTTTGCTAGGGTCCAAATTACCCTAGCAACAGGCAGTGATTGGAAATACAAAGAAATTGTATCCCTTTAGAGCAATCAGTTTTTTTCCTACTGGGCGCAGTGACTCCCATTTAAAATATGGAAAGAGCCAGAAAAAGAGACAATTCAAAGATTAAAAATAAATCAATAAAAAATGAAGACCAATTGAAAACTTGCTGACATACTAAAAGTTAATTCAAAGGGGAACTACCCCTTAAAGCCTTTCCAGAAGACCAGCTCCTCAATTTGGGAACTTGCTCTAACTTCATAACTGTTTTACTTGAATCCTTTGCTTTATCCTCAATCTCTCCAGGGTTTCTGTACAAAATCTTAACATTCTGTTTGTTTTGATTGGTGGAGCCATAAATCACGGTTGCCAGAGATCTTTAAATGCGACTTTGATTCCTGCAAATAAAACTCGCTCCTTGTTCCCCTCTCTTTCTCTTCTTTGACTCAGATGGGAAAGACACCATGTTGAACACATTAATGTTTCCAACACAACTTCAGCAGAATCCCAGTTATATCATCGATTTATTTCTCATGCTAGCTCCCTCAAAGAGAACACAAAACATACTGTATTTCTATGTAGTTATCTTCAATTCTTCTTAAATTATAATATATAATATGAGCTCTACTTATGCTGTAAATTAGGGGTGCTTAGTGATGTTACAATTAAAGGGGTTGATCACCTTTGACTTAAATTTTAGAATGATGTAGACCAGGGGTCCCCAACTTTTTTTTTTTTTTTTTTTTTTTTTTTTTTTACCCGTGAGCCACATTCAAATGTAAAAAGAGTTGGGGAGCAACACAAGCATGTTAAAGTCCCTTGGGGTGCCAAATAAGGGCTGTGATTGGCTATTTGCTAGCCCCTATGTGGATTGACAGCCTATAGGAGACTCTGCTTGGCACTATACTTGGTTTTTATGCAATTAAAACTTGCCTGGAATTCAAAAATAAGCACCTGCTTTGAGGCCACTGAGAGCAACATCCAAGGGGTTAGAGAGCAACATGTTGCTTACATGCTACTGGTTGGGATGTAGAGAGTGATATTCTGAGTAGGGATGCACCGAATCCAGGATTTGGTTCGGGATTCGGCCTTTTTCAGCAGGATTCGGATTGGGCCGAATCCTTCTGCCTGGCCGAACCGAATCCTAATTTGCATATGTAAATTAGGGGTGGGAGGGAAAATGTGTGACTTTTTTTCACAAAACAAGGAAGTAAAAAATGGTTTCCCCTTCACATCCCTAATTTGCATATGCAAATTAGGATTCGGTATTCGGCCAAATCTTTTGTGAAGGATTTGGGGGTTCGGCCGAATTCAAAATGGTGGATTCGGTGCATCCCTAATTCTGAGACCATTTGCAGTTGGTTTTCATTATTTGTGGTTTTTGAGTTGTTTAGTTTTTTTATTCAGCAGCTCTCCCAAGTTTGCAGTTTCAGCAATCTGGCTGCTAGGGTCCAAATTACCCTAGTAACCAGGCATTGTGTTGAATAAGAGACTGGAATATGAATAGGAGAGGCCTGAATAGAAAGATGAGTAATAAAGAGTGGAAATAACTATACATTGGTAGCCTTACAGACTATTTGTTTATTAATTACCTTGAGGTGACCTGTATAAAAGCTACTGACCTTTCTTCTTTAAAGATATTCTCTCGCAGGAAAACATGTTTTGTTTTTTGTTTTTTTTAAAAAAAAAACACATCAGTTAATAGTGCTGCTCCAGCAGAAATCTGCATGCAGGATTCTAACTCGAGGATTCTGCTTAGCAGGGACAAAGATAAGAAATTAGGGATGCACTGAATCCAGGATTCGGTTTGGGATTTGGCCTTTTTCAGCAGGATTCGGATTCGGCCAAATTCTTCTTCTTGGCCAAACCGAATCCTAATTTACATATGCAAATTAGGGGCGGGGAGGGAAATCGTGTGACTTTTTATCACAAAAGTAAAAATGTTTCCCCCTTCCCACCCCTAATTTGCATATACAAATTAGGGTTCGGTATTCGGCCAAATCTTTCGTGAAGGATTCGGGGGTTCGGGCAAATCCAAAATAGTGGATTCGGTGCATCCCTATAAGAAATGTATCAACTAAATGTATCAATTTAGAACAGTTTACAGGGTCGGCGACCCCCCTTCCCAGAGCTGCTTTAGAAGGTGAAAAATTACACTTTACACTTCAATATTAGAAAAATGGTGAACAACCCCTTTAAGAATTTGATGTGATTCAGTGCTCAATCCTAGAATCGGAGCATAGAAATTAACTGAATAACAAAAGAACTGTCCTGAAGTCCGGCCTTTGATCTCGGCAGCATCCAGTAATAACACGGAATAAGTGGGAGTAGAATAATGAAAGGGACACGGTGGATAACGGGACGTATGTTTATCCCTCGGCTGATGGAACATTCTACAATATGATCACACGGAGCAATTGAAAGAGCAAGGGAAATCGCACAAAGGTCACGTTCTAAAACGTCTCCGCCGCCCCTAAACAATTTACAGTGAAATTGGCTGAGGAAGCTTCTTACATAAATTGCACAGCTTGAATGGGGAAATGGAATTGTGATTCCAATGAAACAATCTACAGACATGTGGTCTGTCCTCAGGAATTCATTATAGGGCCGCCTCGTGCAGCTGGAAGCAAATTGAAAACTAGACGCAATAATAGAGTGTTGAGCAGGAGAAAATGTGACGGCGAAACTGCAGGGCGAAATAAAAGAAAATGTCACTTCCCGCCCTCCTCCTGCCGACAGCCGATCCATCATCCCGCGTCACACGCTGAATTTCAGATGAAGCCGCAAGCTTTCAATTAGAAATGTGACAAACGTGGCCACAGATCCGGTGATTCTACAGATATTCCCAAATAAGTAAAACAAAAGTCAAGGAACTCAGAGGTAACGTCTAATAGCCTCGTATTTTACAACACCGGCTACTTTATTTCTTATAATACACAAGTTTCAGTGAGTCGTGTGACAGAAATGACATCAATGAGTACCGATTATAACTGATGACATCACTAAACACCGTTATAAGGATGGGGTCTGTTATCCGGAAACCCGTTATCCAGAATACTGCGAATTACAGAAAAAGACTCTGGGTTATTTATCAAAGTCCGAATTTATCTCCATATTTTCTGCTACAAACTCTGATCAAATCTGATCGTTTTTTTTATGCTCATTTATTATTACATTTTCCCATAAATTTGCTTTCCAATTTTCACGATTTATTTGGATTTTTAATCTGATTTGTCGGATTTTTCACCCGAAAACTCACTTTTTTTGCCCAAAATCTTCGGGGTATTGCACAAAATCCAGCGCACATCAAAAAATCATTGGGTCTTCTCCCATTGATTTATATGCTACATCGACAGGTTTGAGATGCCGGATTTTCTGATTCAGACTTTTCCATCCTCAGGGTTTAATAAATTCCGAAATATTTGTCAGATTTTATAAAAAATCTAATTTTTTCGTGATTTTGGTATTCAGAGTTTAGTAAATAACCTCCTATGATTCCATTTTATCCAAATAATCCAAATTTTTAAAAATGATTTCCTTTTGCTCTGTAATAATAAAACAGTACTTTGTACTTGATCCCAACTAAGATATAATTAATCCTTATTGGAAGCAAAACCAGCCTATTGGGTTTATTTAATGTTTACATATTTTCTAGTAGACTTAAGGAATGAAGATCCAAATTATGGAAAGATCCCCTATCTGGACAACTCCAGGTCCCGAGCATTCTGGATAACAGGTCCCATATCGGTACTTGATCCCAACTAAGATATAATTAATCCTTACTGCAAGCAAAATCAGCCTTTTGAGTTTATTTAATGTTTACATGATTTTCTAGCAGACTTATGGTGTGAAGATCCAAATTACAGAAAGATCTGTTTTCCAGAAACCCCCAGTTCCAGAGCATTCTGGATAACAGGTCCCATACATTATGTTCATGACTCTTGTGTATTATATATAGTTGTTGATGTTTCTATACTTCTGTCCATCATCTCTTTTCTGAATGCATTGTATTGTGCATATGCATGTATGGGATCTGTTATCCAAAATGCTGAGGACCTGGATAAGGGGTCTTTCCGTTATTTAGATCACCATACCTTGAGTCTGCTAAAAAAATCACATAAATGTTAAAAATAAACCCAAGAGGATTGATTTCTAACAATAAGGATTAATTATATCTTAGTAGGGATCAAGGACAATGTTCTGTTTTGTTATCGCGAATTAAAAGGGAATGTGTTTTTAAAATATTGAATTATTTGATTAAAAAGGAATCTATGGGAGACAACATTCCTGTTTCCAGTTTTCTGTATAATGGGTTTCCTGGATAATGGGTTTCCTGATAACCGATCATCAGATTAACCCTATAAGAATATACATATATGCCACTTATTAGTCAAGTATTATTATAATACGGAGGAACTGTGTGTTGATTTTGTTGATTTTCATTGTTAATCCACAAAGTAGAGCTCGGACATTTCACTTTCTGGGTCTCTAGCAGTGATTTAGCTGGTTGTCGGATTACTCTGAGAAGCATCTGAAAGGGACTAGTTCACAGGGAGGTCACCAATTCATTACTGGCTTGCAGGGTGGTAATTCCAGCCTGTGCATGTTCCTTTTGTGCTGCTTACTGAGGCTGAACATATTCTCTAATTCCTCCGAGACTGTAGCAAAAACATCATCACAAGGCTGTCTGGCCTCCCCTCCTCGCTCAGGTGCTGAGAGCTCTCTGGAAATGGGACGGATTGCAAGCGACGCGCACGTGATAATGTACCAATACGGTGCGCGGAATGTGATGGCGTTTATTTCGCTTTCAAGGGCTGCTAGTTCTGCGGAGTGACCCAATTCCACGTGCTTGGTTACGGTGGCACTTAATGATCATGTTGCGTTTTTTATGGATTCCAATAAACAAGATTATTAAGATTATTATTTGTTCGACAGCCCTCCAGTTGGGGAATTTTAGCAGCTTCCAGTTTTCCTTAGCAATGAAAAGGATAAATATAAAGAGTAACACAAAGGGCAGAGACGCTTGGGCAGATTCTGGGGAGATTAGTCGCCTGGCGACAAATCTCTAGTTAGGTGAAACTAATCTACCCGAACCTTCTCACCGGCTAGAATGAAAATCGACGGCGGGATAGCACTCGGAGCACTTCGTTTTTCACAGTCACTTCGGGCGACTTCGGAAAACGAAGTGCTCAGAGTGCCATCCTGCGATCGATTTTCATTCTAGCTGGCGGGAAGTCAGGGAAGGCAGTTCGGGGAGATTAGTCGCCCTGAAGAAGAGGAGATTTGACGCCAGGCGACTAATCTCCCCAAATCTGCCCGTGTGTCTCTGCCCTTATACTAGAAGAGCATTGTTGTTTGGTGGACATGGTTGTTGACCCCTAATAACCAGATAGCATTTTATTTTGCATTCTGAATTTAGGGAAATGGATAAAAAAACTAGGACATTATATAACATACTAAAAAAGTAAATTTGAAAGTGAATTGCCATTGAAAGTTGTATTTTGTAAAAATATGTAACATTTGCTGATGAGCGCAAGCTTTCCTTGACCAAGGTTGGACTAGGCTGGCAGGTGACTGGTAGAAAACTTGGTAGCCCCTAACCCTCCAGGATCCCCACCAGGGCTGGGGTAGGGGTTCAGCTTGCTGGGGCATC
The DNA here is from genome assembly GCF_017654675.1 of Xenopus laevis. Lineage (NCBI taxonomy): Eukaryota > Metazoa > Chordata > Amphibia > Anura > Pipidae > Xenopus > Xenopus laevis. Next base: position 9,884,987 of record NC_054384.1, read on the forward strand.
AACAGGATGGAGGTGTTTGCTGTGGGGTGGGGTCCTTGAGGCGGAGGCTTCCAGTGGGCCACAGACACCCCAGTCCGATGTGATTGCCTGATTACCTATAAAGGCAAGGTATGTCTTTCACACAGGGATTGGCTGTTTGTTTGTTGGGTTTAACCAGACTAGAAGATTAGGGTAGATTAGTCGCCCAGCAACAAATCGCCTCTTTGTCTTAAACTGCCTCCCCACCGGCTAGAATCTAGATCACATGCGGGATGGCCCTCGGAGGGCTAAATATTCAGAAGTCGCCCGAAGTTTCCTCATGATGCAACTTCGGAAATTGAAGCGTTCCGAGTGCAATCCAGGCGGCTAATTAGATTCTAGTCATCGGGGAGGCAGTTCGGGGAGATTATTCGCCCGAAGAAGAGGCGATTTGTCGCCGGGCGACTAGATCTCCCTGAATCTTCTTGTCTGTCTCTGCCCTAACCGTACAAGCTTTGTTATTTTTTTCTTTCAGAGGAAAAAAAGGGTATTCCCATGTGTAATAGATTTAGATTTGCCTCCTATGAAATAAATCATTCCTGCTTCATTTGGCCCACACAGGCCAAATGTAATTATAATCATATAGGATCTATTTGACACACTCAGCTGGTTTGACATCAGACGTTCACTTTATTGTATAATGAAAGATATAGGGTACATTTATTTACACCAGAAGACACCCCCCCCATAACCTGTAGAAAATAGGGTGACATTGCAGCGAAGCCCACAGCATAACTGTCCACAGAGGCAGGGGTTCCCAACTGCAGGCCACGGACATACCCAAACTGGGCCACCAAGCCCGCATTTGACATGGTGTGTGCCTTTGATGCGGGCGCACCAAATTGGTAGATTTATGTGCCGTGTGCAGTTGACTCCCGCCAGGTCAACTGCACAAGGAACACCGGTTCCTTGGCCAAAAAAGGTTGGGGACCACTGCACTGAGGGACCCGACAGTTGATCAGGTGGTGGAAATACTGTAGAAAGGAGTCTGTGAAATGATTGATAGATAATTTAAATATAAATGGGATCCCTCAGTTCAAGGTGGTGATATCGAATAGCCCTGTCTGCGTTCTGGTTATTTATTTTATTGTCACATAATTGGGAATTCCTGCTCTCCATCATTCACCATGCGAGATAATCTGATTGGCTCTTTCTCTTTTCCATTAATGCCAAAGCCATTGCTTTTTAAAAAAGGAGGCTCTTGAATATTCAAAAGCGAGATCTTCCCACATTCAAAGGCAAGGCTTCATTGCATTTTAATAATACAGATTAATATATTTATTACATTTTCTATTAAGGCGTTAATGTCTGTATGGCAGGCTGGCTACCTTCTCCCACGTGACATTTCTCCAACCTTCTATTGTATTAAAATCTCATGTTGGACCTGTTAAAAAAAAAAAAAATAAGTTTTGCAGAACAATGAAATTGAAAGAAGTTTCATTTTATACTTGATGAGTTTACGTTGCGAAGTTACAGGCAAGTACAAGGCACTGTTTTTATTATTAAAGGGGAAATTATTGCTCAAAATTGAATTATTTGGTTAAAATGGACTTTATGGAAGGTGACCTTCCAGTAATTTGGATCTCAAAGGATTTCTTTACATGGAATCCACTACCTTACCACTGTTATTGTTGTTTCTGTGCTTTCGGATTTTCCATTTTAAGCCATTTTTTGCTCAGTTTTCACAGGAATAATCTGCAGATTTTAGCAAAAGATACTCTTTTTGTCTATTTTCTTCATGAATATTGGATTTAGTTCCGGTACATCACAGTGAATCTGTCCACTTTGGGTGTTCTAGGAAATAGACTTGTAAATAATTCAGTAGGGAACTCGATGCACGTATCAGGCTGGAAAGCCCTCTGTTTATCTTTGTATCGCTTGGAGGATGACGAGAAAAAAAAGGTGGCCATAGACGTAGAGATCTGCATGTTTGGCGACGTTGCCAAACGAGCGGATCTCTCCCCAATATGCCCATATTGAAGTGGGCGATATCGGGCTGATCTGATTGTGGGGCCTAACGATCGGATTATAATGCATCCGAAACGGGCGGTCGGATCGCGGGACTGCATAAACGCACAGATGCGGCCAACTGTATTTTTTAACCTGCCCAATCAAGATCTGCCCGACTTTTCGGCTATATATTGATCAGGGAAGCCCGTCGGTTGGCCCCACACACGGGCCAATAAGCTGGAGACTCGGTCTGTCGCAGCCCACGACCCATACCCGGCCCGCAACTGCCTTATCTGCAACCCAATCTGTAACCCCCCTACCATAATTAGTTAGGATGTGCTGTTGCTGCAACCTGGAAGTGATACAATCAGAAGTCAGAAAAAAGTTTTCTAAAATATAGACAATATAACATAAGATAAAAAATACCCTGTGGGATGCGGGTAGGATTTTCGGGTGCAGGAATAGATGCAGGTCAAGGGTCAAAGGAGACCTGAAAATGACCTTTGACCCTTGACCTGCATCTATTCCTGCACCCGAAAATCCTACCCACATCCCACAGGGTACCCAACCCGCTACAGGACCAGTGTGGTTACCAGGTGGTCGATATTCTGAACACCTACAGTACCCTTGATGTAAGGTGGGCTTCAAGCCACTATAACATAATCTCATCTCTTATGTCAGTGTGTATGAATCCTGAAGTTCCAGACCCATGATCTCAAGATCTGGTGAGATGTCCTCTTTATATACCAGGAGATGTATTCATTGATGCCTGGTCATCCCTCTATGACATGGTCTTTTATTTATGACTTATGCATCACTACTTCATGGCCAGGTTCGTTACATCTCTAATGGTAACATAGGTGACAGGTGGTGGGTTCCATTAAAGCAAATAACAGGCCACAGAACCAGGTTCAGACTCTTCTCTGTTTGCCGAGGTGAATACACAATGTATACCATGAGCCTTATAGGGAGAATTGCTGCTTGGCTTTGTTCCTCATTAGTGTCCTCCTCAGCATCCCTTATTTATATTGCCAAACCACAGCATAGTCCTCTGGAAAATAGAGGTTGAACATGTGCCTATAAAGTGCACATGAATATTTTATAGAACCTGAAAGAATTCTTATTCTTGTCTGGCTGATCTGCCCTTTAATATTAACAGGAAAATTACCTCGCAGAAGGAAGCCAATTGGATTAGTAAATTATACATAAGCACAGCCATTCAGCTGTACGTCTAATTGAGTTTATCCAATAGGCAATCCAGTCATATCTCTTGCATAAACCATTCTGTACTAAATTAACACATATTTACATATATTCTGCCGCTCACTCTTCTACTTCTTCTGCTTAATAGGATTTCTAGCTGTAATGAATGTTAAGCTTGGAACCAATTATACTGAAGAACCTACTCATAGACATGTGTAGAGCCTAACCGCTATGTGTCTAGTGGCCAATCAGATTGGGGGAATGTAGCTTGACACGGCATAAATTACATTAGCCTCCCTCTGACAAAAGTACTAAAGGCAAAAGATAGCGTAAGCCAATTAAAGTCACGTTATACCACCCAGTTATGGCTTTAGAAACAATGCCGGCTTTGTATGTATTTCCCCCCTACGTAAATAAGCATAATCTTGTGTCTGAAAGCCTTTTTCATTTAATAGTCATTTGTTGGTAAAACAGAGCAAACATCACCATGTTGCTTATAATAATTTAACTACAGGAAGTGTTTTTTATTGTCGATGAGTGAGGTTACTTGGTTATGAGAAATCATGGCTGCTCCCGCTAATTGGAAGGAACACGTCCAGGAAGTGAGGCGCTTCCTATACCGAGTAAAGTGGGGAGTATGTTTCTCTGAGTATTTATAGAAATGTAAAGAAAATGTTATCCTGTCAGTGCTGTAGATTCTATGATCTGGAGAATTTAAAGGGCTAAAGAGGTGGACTTTTTTCAAGATTAACTTTGAGTAGACATTTCACATAGACATTTGCGTTCTAGGACACCTTAAATCTATGTTCTCTATTTCCATCGTGCCAGTCTGGAAATGAAACTGCTCTTCAGTTGGTAGTGTTCTAGACCCTTGCAACCAGGCAGTGGTTTAGTTGAAGGCTGTATCACTGCCGAGTTCTCCTCATTTCCAGGAAGACCAGTCAATGCATGGTCAAGTGGAATTTTAGAATGTGTCTTTACAGTAGAGTCTTGCCACATGCATATTGAGGTAAGATGTTTAAACTAGTTCATGAGTTTGATGAGCAAAGTGGGAACTAAACAAGCCAGGGTTGTGAGTAGACTTAACCTTGCCATACAAGGCCAATTTTAGATATTAACTCAGCCTGGAGAAGCTTATTGGCCGGTGTATGGGATGGAAGCTAGCCCACCAGACTTATATTTGGTCAACAATTATCAGGACAGGTTTGAATATTATATCAGGTGAGGTGAAGCCCACATTAACCTGTTGATATTATCCTTGCTTGATGGGTCTCCACGTGATACAATCCTGGTTTGTTTAGTGCCCACCATGCTCATCAAACTCATGAACTAGTTTAGACACACGTTACCCCAATAAGCATGTGGCAAGACTTTTCTGTAAAGACTTGTTACAAAAATTCCACTTGACCATGCATTGCCTTGTCTTCCTAGACATGTAGAGCAACCAGCGCAGATGATATAACGTTCATCTAAACCACTGCCTGGATGCAAGGGTCTAGAACACTACAAACTAAATAGCGGTTTCATTTCCAGACTGGCAAGATGGAGAATAGAGAACATCGATTTAATGTGTCCCAGAACATCAATGTCTATGTCCAATGTCTACTTAAAATTAATCTTTAAAAAGTCCACCACTTTAGCCCTTTAAGTTCTTCAGATCATAGACATTGATAGGATAACTTTTTTTTATATTCCTATTCTGATCCAGTTATTGGCCTAGATCAGCACTTGGTTGGTTATTTAAAGAACCCTTCGCAACAGGCAGAGTTTAACTACATAGGACGTGGTTGTTAGCATTATGGACAGGACTATACCGTAGGGCAATGATGCAACATGTTGCTCACCAACCCCATTGGATGCCACAACCTGTGACTTCAATGCAAGTGCTTATTTTTTGAATTCTTGGCTTGGAGGCAAGTTTTGGTTGCATAAAAACCAGGTGTACTGCCTAACAGAGACTCCTTTAAACTGGCTATTTGGTAGCTCCTACATGGATAGTCAATCACAAATCCAGTTGGCACCTCCAGAAACTTTTTTCATGTTTGTGTTGCTCCCCAAGCCTTTTTACAGTTGCATCTGTATATTCTAAATAGAGTAGTGTCTATACTGTTTTAAATATACAAGTCCCAGTTACTTTTAATAGGAACTAATCTACAGAATTTCCCTTTTAAATACTACAGTATCAGGGGCGTAACTATAGAGGAAGCAGACCCTGCGGCCGCAGGGGGCCCAGGAGGTATAGGCGGCCCACAAGGCCCTAATTCATATACAGTTTCAATAAATATTGGTAAAACAAGTCAACCACTAAACATTTTGGGGGCCTGAAAAATAATTTGTTATGGGACCCAGTAATATCTAGTTACTCCACTGTACAGTATTCTAATCTATTGTATTTCTTTCCAGGTTCGGTGGATGATGTATTGGATTGTATTTGCCCTCTACACTGTAGCTGAAACAATAGCGGATCTAACAGTATCCTGGTAAGGTTTAAAATTAATATATCATCTGCATTATTACTAGTCTTGACCGACCCACTTTCACAAACACCATAACCTCAAAAACAAATTGTCATTAGCCGATTTAGTTCATTTTTCTTGGAACGGGCACATTTTTTTTATGTACACATCAAGTTTTAAAGCTTTATAATAAGCCCCTTTCCCTTATTGCTGCTTTTGTCTCAGGCTTACAGGTAAGGAGGAGTTCATTATGTTGAGGGGTTTGTCTGTGAGGGACGCCTGGTTAAAAAAATACTTTCCCTTCTACTACAGTTGCTAAGAATCAACAGGGTGGGACCCAAGTTGAAAGTAGTCTTCAATATTAGCGTTATGTATGATTTGATACAGCATTTACTGAAAACTGTAGGTTTAAGGGGTCATTTACTATGACCCTGGACAAGAGTACAAGGGCCTGTACCCCAAAGCAGGTAGCTCTGTATTCATGGGGGCAGCCACAGGTCTCTGTACTCCAAAATGGTCTTATACTGGCACTTGGCTTTCTTATTTATTTGCCACTTCTCTATTCTAGGTTTCCATTGTATTTCGAACTGAAGATAGCCTTCGTTGTCTGGTTACTGTCTCCCTACACAAGAGGCGCAAGTCTGCTGTATAGAAAGTTCCTTCATCCCCTCCTTTCATCAAAAGAAAAGGTGATGTCCCTCTAGATCTATTTTAGTTATTTTCTCGAGTAGTTAAGATCATGGTGAAAGCAACACTGCCTTGTAGGGCTGAAGTCCTGAGCTTGACCCGCTCTAGCCTGCATGGCTGTATTCTGGTAGGATAATTGTTTTTTGCTTTAGTGTGCATGTAATTATTAGATTGTAATCTCCAGTGAGGCTGGTGCCAAGGTAAATGATTGGGAAATCTCCTTTAAACACTGTGAATATGTTGGTTCAAATATGGAACCTGTTATCCATGGGATCTGGTGTTTTCCAGATAAGAGATCTGTAATTTGGATCTCCATACCTTCAGTCTACTAAAAAATTATTTAAACATCAAATAAAACCAGTAGGATTGTTTTGCCTTCAATAAACATTAATCATACCTTAGTTAGGATCAAGTGCAAAATATGATTTCTATAATTATTTGGTTATAAAATAGAGTCTATGGGAGATGGCCTTCCCTTATTTCAGAGCCTCCTGGATAACGGGTCCCATTCCCTAAATATAAATATACAACATAAGAATGGCAATTGATCAGAGATAACAAAGCTGCTTCTTTTTGATATTATGACATTTAACACCCAAATCTCCCAGATACTGTGGTTGGTGTTTATTTCTGCAACCAAGATCTAGAATGGATTCTGATAATAATATAGGGGAATATCTAGAGACATGGATTATTGACACAGATTCACCATAGGACTTCATACAATACTCCATGGCCACAAGGCCTTGACCTCTTCTACCTTTTTGTCAGGAGGTTATGACACCATAAGTGGACTATGGGAAGGTTGGCCAGCCTGGGCAATGCCATCTTAGGCTAGATTGTAGCTCAGAGCATCTAGGCGAAATGAAATATAATTATGCATTCACTTCTTAACATTTCCATCCAACAAAGACAAAGTTAAAATAAAGCCTTTAATAAGAAAAGTCAAAATAATTTCCTTACAGAATGGGTGTGTGTGCGTGCGTGCATAGGTACATATATGAATATTGGATTGAGAAGAAGCAAACATAAGTTATTTTTATGCCTTGGGTTATAGTACATGGGCACACCGTGCTTATGATTTTTTTTCCTTTGCTTTTACTGCCTCTGGGTCCAGGGATATCAAAGTGACTTCTGAATCACAACTCTGAAAAAATAGAATTCATGTTTAAACAGAGTTTCGGCTGAAGGTTCTGTTCTATCATGAAAATTGCATAGCTGAATCGGCAGTGTACTTGATCCTTATCCTACAATAAAATCATGGCCCTTTATTTGTAAAAGGAAATGAAGCCCCAGGGGAACAGTACTGTACAAGAGCTATGCCAAGAGTTCAGAGGAATGTGTGGACCAGACCAGAGGCAGATGGTAGATTGGCCTACCTCAGTCCATTTAGACCAGTAGTTGTCAAGAGTTTCTTGGTTCAAGCCCCCTGATTCTGTGGTGAGGACCCATCTTAGTTCATAACAGGGTTAGAGATGAAGGAGAACATTGTTGGATCAGCCAATCAGCCATAGTTTCAATAATATTAAGGACAGAAAATTAGAGCTCCCACTAAATCCCACTCTTAGCTAAGCTTTCAGTTGTATCTACTAGAACAAATAGGCATTCTGCTCAAGACTCACCCTAACTAGACTTTAGGCTGAACTCCAGCTATAGTTCTGTGCCACCCAGAGGGGCTAACCAATTTGGAAAAGTCTGACTTAGACCATACTCACTTTTTCTCAGTTACACCCCTTATCTGCTCTAAACTTGGTATACTTAAGTTTTTTCCTGAGCTTAAGGATTTTTTCACTAATATAGGGGCATTTGGAATGTTGGTAGGTGAGCAAAAACTGCCCGACACATTAGTATTAAATGTATCATCAGTATTACAGAATGCCAGAGGTCCACCTATCTTTCAAAATCTCTTTGCTGATATTCATTTTTGTCAGAGAGAGAGAGAGAGCCCATATTATGTTCTTTGTGAGCCCTGGTGGTAATGTATTCCCTCAGTTTCACAATGTCCCCCTTTAACATCTCAATGTAATGTGTGGGCCACAGAAAGGCTCTGGGATCCAGCAGACGATACTCCCAAACTTCCGTACTGGTGCACTTGCTTTCTCTTAGCAGCTGAACAGTTGCCTTGTTTATTTTAATGCCTTGGCTTTTTTCCCCTTTGTGCAGGTGCTGGAGATGAAAAGAAAAACTTTTTGTATCCAAAGATCATCTTTTCTTTCATTGGATAGTCTATCTTTCTAGTGGATGTTTTTGCAGAAAGTGATTCCAGTGGTTCAAGCTGAAAAAAAAATAGATTTTTCATAGAGCTGCGCTCAACATGAGTTCAATAAATAGGGTTTTTGTTGGACATGCATTGTTTTAGTAAAAAGGCAAATTGTCATGGTGAAGGACAGTGTAACCAAGGGTGCTTTCATTTTGTCTGTATAGGGCACTTACTCATAGTCTCAGTATGTGTATTATACATGCACAAACGCGTCTGGCTTGTCTCCCTTTCTTAGCATTACTAAGACAGTGGTTGTTGTAGATCTGCAGCAGTGGTTTCATAAGTTTAAGACTCGTGGAGACTAAAAGAGAGGTTGGTAGAACTTACAGATGCAGTTCTGCAGGTTACATGTCTCCGTATAAGCTAATTATACTCCTTATTTTTCAACCCATGTGTTATGATGTCTTTTAAATGATGATGTCTTATGATGATGTCCCATGTTTTGCCTTGATATCAAAGCCAACTTTAGTTTCATGGTGGCCTTCAGGTAGGAGATATGGATGCAGATAGCAGGCCCCAGGAGGTAAAAATGGTGGATATAGGCCTCGGTACCTAACACCAGATTTTCTCTCCACCAGGCTGATCTTTCCAGCCCTTCCTAGCTTCAACGTTTAATGCATGGTGGTCCATATTATGGAAAGATCTATCAAGTAAACCCCAGGCCCCAAGCTTTCCAGAATTTCCATTTGATTAGTACTGAAACTCTTAATTCCATACTGAAACTCTTAATTCCATGCTTAAATAAAAAGGGGGCCCAGGTCCCAGATCATTCTTTCCACCAGGCTGATCTTTCCTAGCCTCAACTTTTAAAGCACGGTGCTCCATATTATGGAAATATTTATTTTTCCATTTAATTTGTACTAAAACTCTATTAATTCATGCTGAAATAAAAAACAACTCCATGCACGGTTTGTCACGTTAGTTTAAATATGAGCGGCTGCTTTAATAAATTAATACCCAGGCATGGCAGATTGTCAACGCCCGAGACTTGGCCTGAAATCCAAAGTGACACATGTATCCGTTGCATCAGTTCTCTTTGTTGGTGGCTTGTGCTAGCCACTTGTTTTATGTTGCGCACATGCTTATATATATTTTATATGCCTGTGTGTAACAACAGATGATCCTTGTTATGTTTCAACAGGAGATTGATGACTATATTGTGCAAGCCAAGGAAAAGGGCTATGAGACGATGGTGAACTTTGGCAAGCAAGGGTTGAATTTAGCTGCTAACGCTGCCGTGACTGCTGCTGTAAAGGTAAAATGATATTCTACTAATTTATCATGCTTAAAGGAGAAGTGAACACAAAATGTATATTTTTCATGAAAGATTGTAAGATTTCATATAATCCCAGAGCTGCCATTTTGGTTGATGATTTTTCCTGACCTAGGGGTGGAGGTATGAAGTAAATGCATATGTATTATAAGATTTAATTGGATATTTAATTCCCAGTCCTGCATTTATTTATTACGTTGTTCTGGTCGTCTGTTTTGAGATTTTGGTGGCTCATCCCCTGGCAATTCTGCATTCCCAGAAAATGATGTGTTGGACTGGTTTTAAGTTAAGCAGTTATGTTAAATGAGGTCATCCTTATACATATCAGACAGTTCTTTTTATCCCAAAGTCTTACTATCCATGTCAGCCAGTACTATGACCCACTGAGTAAGTTATTCTCACTCCAAAGTTATATGCATTAAGCTGGGCCATCTTAATCTAGTCTTACCTACGGATTCAGATTTCTGCATCTGAGACGGTTCTTCTCTGCGCATGGGCTTCCATTATGGGTATTGAAGAACCTTCCAACACAGTACTTCTCAGCCTATAGTCTTATCTACTCAGCCCATGGTCAGTAAAGCTGGCCATAGACGCAAAGATCCGATCGTACGAATCAACGTACGATCGGACTTTCCCATCTCCCGACCCTCCACTAACCATTCAGATCAAAGTCTTTACCATTCCGATCAAATAAGAACAGATCACCCAATGTTCTGCCCCTGACAGCAATCGTACGATACTTATGTCTGACAACACTAGTGACAGTCTCCCTCTGAAAATCGTACGATCGGCAATACACGCAGAGATATTATCGGCAGGCGACAGAAATTTTCTAACCTGTCCGATCGACCAAACGACCGATCTCCGACGGACGAAAAATGTCGGGACTCTCCACACATGGTCCGAAAATCGTACAAATCCACAATTCGTACGATCGGATCTTTGCGTCTATGGCCAGCTTAAGTCAGACACTGCTGAGTCTATTTATTAACTAATGAGCTATTTCTTACAGTCCACAGTTTTCTACTGAACTAATTCTTTTCAGTTCTGAATTTGAAGTACAGAATTAGTAGTATTATATATGAGTATGAACCCATACTCTTACCCACATAGTCAGTGCTTCTTAGCGCATAGTTTTAAAAACAAAATCCTTCTGAGCCTGTGGTGTTACCTACAGTCAGTGCTTCTTAGCCCATAGTCTTTCTAAGACAGTCCTTTGCCAAAACACTTATCCACTGAGTCAGTCCCTCTAAGCCCATAGTCTTTCCTTCAGTCTAATCCAAGGAGCCAATCATTTTTAGCCTATAATCTTGACCTCTTAGTCAGTCCTTCTGAGGCCATTGTCTTAAGGTGGCTGTACATGTAGAGATCCACTTGTTTGGCGAGGTCGCTAAATGAGCGGATCTCTTCCCGATATGCCCACCTTGAGGTTGGCGATAGGGCCTAACGATAGGGTCACAGTGACGAGAATGCAGACGCTTTGCTTGTGGTCCTCGATCCAACAACATTTTAAAGATGGGTGATCGACATCTGTCTGATTTTCGCCAGATATCATTCGTGGAAGCCCATAAGAGGGGTCCAAGACACTGCCAAATAAGCTGCCAATTTATACTGTTGGCAGTTGATATCAGCCCGTTTATGGGTAGCTTTACCCAAGCAGCTCATCATTTGTATCCCATAGTTTTACCCAGTGCCTGTCTTCCTCAGTGCCGTCCTCCTCTGTAGCAGACCTTCTCAGAGCTTGAGCTTTCAGAGATGGTCCTTGTCATGGGGTCTGTATTAAGTGGTTACAATTAGTGTGAGGTTTTAACTCCAGGATGTCATTGTTGCCCTTTAGAAAATTTAGTGGAAACAAGTCAGGGCTGGTGTACCTCCTGCTTTTACATTGCTCCGTTATTAAATAAAAACAGATCAGAAACTGATCTTACTTTGCGTTTTCACATTAGTTTCCCAATAAGTATTTCCAAACATTAGCCAATTAAAACAATTGACCATAAACATTCACGGCCTGTTCATTGGGCACGTTGAATGCAGGCTTTGACTGTCCCATAACCTTACAGATTAATATATTTATAATATGCCTGACATTTTTTGAGGACCACATTTAACTTGCCCGAGTCTCGTTTTTTTCTGTATTTACAGAGTTGTAGATATTTATATTAATGCGAGCCAACCTCTTTCATGTGGAACTGTTGTTAACAGTCAGTTTGGCAGACGCTTTTATTCTATTAAAATGCCTTTTTAAGTATAAAAAAATCTTGTTAATGTTATAACGAAAGGCCAAAAAACCCAACCCAAAGCTTTTAAAGGGGCGTTGTCATCATGTAATTTTATTGTTTTTAATAAATTTGTTTTACTGTTTAGTGAGGTGTTGTATGGTTTTCAGTCACATAAGAGGCTCCGTTTTCATAAAATTATATAAAAGTATTATGGTTCCATGTTTTCCCCCAGACATTGACATAAAAATGTGTTTCTTCTTTTATTTCTGAAAAAAGGCTTAGTCTTTATTTTCTTAACTAGCCATACATGGAAGAGGGTGTTCGCAATGTACATGTTATGGACCCTTTCTGCAACCCTTGGAGTTTTGTGCCACCATGAAAGTGCAACACCTAAGTTTGCTCTGCTGTAAGGGGGTTATTTATCAAAGTTCGAATTTGTCTCAATATTTTCTACTACAAACTCCGATCAAATCCGATCGGGTTTTTTCCGCTTATTTATTATTACATTTTCCCGAAAATTTGCTTTGCAGGAAAAAAATCAATGTTTTTTGGCTTTTCGTTATTTTTTCTAATTTTTCACCCAAAAGCTCAGTTTTTTGCCTGAAAACTGCGGGGTATTGCACGAAACCCAGCGCACATCAAAAAATCATTGAGACTTCTCCTATTGACTTATGTGCAACCTCCACAGGTCTGAGATGCCGGATTTTCTGATTCGGACTTTTCCATCCTCAGGGTTTAATAAATTCTGAACAATTCGTGATTTTTTAAAAGTCAGATTTTATAAAAAAAAAATCACAAATTATTCGTGATTTTTGCATTCAGAGTTTAGTAAATAACCTCCAAAATATTCCTGCAGCGGGGTGAATGTATGGCAAGCCGCACAGGACATATGTGCATTCCGTAAAGGCAGGCAGTATCAGAGGCACATAGGTTCTTCGCCTTTGCTTTTGGACTGAAAACAAATATGCCCTCTGGGGTTTGGCTATGCTGCTAGAATATCCATTTATTTCAGAGATTTCTCCATCGTCCATGTCTCTAATGCTGCTGCCAAACGAAATAATCTGGTCTTTCATCCTCCTGAAATAATTGGATCTCAAGACAGGTCCTACCATATCTTGTTTTTAAGACAGGCCAGACAAGTTCATCACTAGTTCATAAATAAAAATGTATCGGCTCCTCTGGCAACGGAGAGAACAAAACAACAAAAATAAAAAGCACAATAATAATGTAGTATTTTCAAATTAATCCAATTAGACACCATAGGGCACATTTACTTAGCTCGAGTGAAGGATTAGAATAAAAAAATACTTCAAATTTTTTTGGCTACTTTGACCATCGAATTGGCTACTTCGACCTTCGACTACGACTTAGAATCGAACGATTCGAACTAAAAATCGTTTGACCATTCGATAGCCGAAGTACTGTCTCTTTAAAAAAAAAAAAAAAAACTTCGACCACCTACTTGGCCACCTAAAACCTACCGAGCACCAATTTTAGCCTATGGGGAAGGTCCCCATAGGCTTTCCTAGCTTTTTTTGATCGAAGGAAAATCGTTGGATCGATGGATTAAAATCCTTTGAATCGTTCGATTCGAAGGATTTAATCGTTCGATCAAACGATTTTTCCTTCGATCGAAGAAAATGCGGTAAATGCATCAACTTCGATATTCGAAGTTGAAGGATTTTACTTCGACGGTCGAATATCGAGGGTTAATTACCCTTTAATATTCAACCTATAGTAAATGTGCCCCCCATGTAGGGAAATAGTGATATATTCTATTATTTCCCCTTTAAATATTGTTTGACTCTTTCAGACTACGATAGGATATCCCGTGTGCTTTCCCCTTAGACGACCATTAGATCCTTTATTCATGCTTGCGTGATTTCTCCACCAGAGTTAAAGTGCCTACTTACAAGATAGTAGTCTAAAAATTGTGATCTTTGAGCTCCCTTCTTCCACCGTCACTTCATATGCTCCCACATAGAAAACACGGCTTCTATAGTGTAATATTGTTTTAATAAAAACTTTTAAAAATATATAAAAATGTTTCACTTACATTTCTTTCCCATTTACAAATACACCCATAAGCAAGCTTTCTGGCAGGGTTGGATCCGGGATAGAAGTATTGCGGCATCCCCCTCTCCTTACCTGCAGCTTGTCGTTCCATCTCCTCTGCCTGATGCGTTTCGCTGCTTCAATCAGCTTCCTCAGAGGTATAGGGCGTGTAGCACGTAGTTCCTTTAAAAAGCCGTTCTCGGCTCGTTGCTATGGTAACCCTTCCGCTTTTCATTACTTTGGGTTCGACTATGCAGTTCAACTCGCTGTCAGAAAAGGATGTTCCGGCTTCTTCTACTGTTCACGCCACGGGCAACCAAAGACTAAAACTGAAGCATATGTTCCAAAAAGTGCTTTGCCTCCTTTCCCTCAAATAAGTCCCGGGGGATTACGGTTGACTATTCACAAATATTATCAAAGCATCACAAATATTTTTATGCATTTCCTGATGTTAAACATATTATCGCAGTTCCAATCTGTAAATAGACTCGCCATTCCATGCTAAAAGATCTTATATGTTTTACCATACTAAGGTTTTTAGTATTACCACACTAAGATTATTTTGAAAAGACTACATTATATTGTGCTTTTTGTTGTTTTGTTCTCTCCGTTGCCAGAGGCGCTGATCCGTTTTTATTTGTGAAGGAATATTACAGTTGAGAGACTGAAGCAGGAGCTACAGGACTAAAAAGGACCAACTTTTTTCCTCCCTTTTTTCTTTTTCAAGTTCATCTCTAGGGCTGGCGTGGGTCTGAAGACCTGTATTACAACACACACACCAAGCAATGCAGTCAGTTGTCCATTATATCAAGTTATGTGTGGCCAGCATTGTTTGTTGTAAACTGAAGATATTATATAGCGTGATCCAGGCCAAGACTATATCTCAGCAACATCTCAGAGACATTTTGCGTATGTTATTCTGGCATTAACGTTCTTTCTACTGCCAAGAGTAGAAACAACTATAGTTTTCTAATATTGCCAACTCTGTACAGAAAATGTTGAATGTTTTCAGCCTGCACATAAATAAAAATGGCAGCTTTGTAGACCTCAAGTGCTTTTCATATTCAGAAGGGATCTCCATCTTGTTTCGGCAGATGTCTTTGAACTGTGACTCCCAGCATGCACTAGCTACTAACTGGCATGGCATGTTTGGGATATGGTTATATTGATGACAATTCTTAGGTCTTCAAAGCTATTCTCTCTAAAAGATTTTATTCAAGGCTGTGTAACTGGAGACATTGGCAGCTATACTTCTTCAAGGGATTTTTATGCTCCCCCAAGACCGTACCATTGACCTTTTTTTGGGTGACATCAGGGCTTGTTTACCAGCAGGATAGGAGGGCACAAAGAATGGGTGTAGTGCACCATTTATTTGCATTTTACATCATGTCCTTGTTCCTCAACCAATTGTGGCAGGTCTCTGCGCTCCATTTTGAAGCACTCTTGGTCCTTGTATGTTGATGCCATAGAAGCTACAATCTCGCGTATATGGGCTTAGGAAACAGTACTTGAAATATGTGGCTTTGGGTGTTTAGTAAACAATAGTAATCCTCTGTTTCCTTTGTTTAAATGTACACTTTTGAAGGTTCAGGGCACAAGCTCAGATTCAAGTAGATTAGTCGCCCGACGGTAAATCTCTTCTTCGGGGCAACTAATCTGCCTGAACTGCCTCCCGTCGGCTAGAATGTAAATCACAGACAGGATGGCACTCGGAGCGCTTTGTTTTCTAAATCAGCCCGAAGTTGCCTCACGTGTAAACTTCGGGCGACTTCGGAAAACAAAACAGAGTGCCATCTCGCCAGTGATTTACATTCTAGCCTGAGGAAGGCAGTTCAGGGAGATTAGTCGCCCCGAAGAAGAGGAGATTTGTCGCCGGTCAACTAATCTCCCCGAATCTGAGCGTGTGCCCTGACCCTGAAGGCTTACCACTGTTTCTGTTTCGTCCAACAGAGGCCACATGCAAGTTTCCTTATCAGAGCAATCAATATAAAAACAATTTAGTGCTTATTCAATGTTTAACCTCACAACTAGCAATTCTTCAGGAATCCTTAAGAAGGCTTGTAGTAAAGCAAAAACGTTGAATAAAGATTTGATATATATAATTACATGACTGCATGAATCAACACTTACAAGTGCGGCGACTTTGTTATATGATATATGTTCTGCATTAAGCAGATAAGGAGTGGTGCTGCCCTTGGAATAAATAATTTCTCCCTCTCTCTCTCTTTTTCCCTTCTTGCTGCCCTTGGCTAATTCTATCAAACTTTCCAATCTGCCATCTGTCTACTCTTCTCCTCAATCAAGTGAAGGTAACTGTTCCTTAAACGACTACATTAAATATAGCGTTTGCACGCCTTTTCTTATAACAGTGTTCTGTATAATGTACTGCTCTCTTCTTTTTAGGGAAGCCTCTTCTACATTAACTTTCATGCTTTTTTTTCGTGATTTGACATTTCACATTTTCTGGGGTTTTTTTTTTTACTTGGGCAAGTTCATATTCATTGCAGAAGCAAATAGACGGGCTATTGAAATTACCACATATACAGATTTATTATACGGAAACTGCTTATCAGCCATTGACCCACGTTTTCATCTAGGTACTCTAGAAAGAACAAATGTTGTTTACCGTTTCTGTCCGAACAATAGATGGGGCTTTTATTGGCAGTACAGCATTTTAGGAAGCTTTTTCTGGGCTGTCTGGTATTTGACTTCATGTTTTCTTGATCTTGTCCTGTATGAAGGCAACACTTAGATCCTCTAAATCAAGAGCAAAACAGAACAAGGACGTGCACAGCTGTGAGTCAAGTGTGCTCTTAATTCTCTCTGAATATAATGGATGCTGAGACATGAGTCCTTTTTGCTTGTAAAGTTACCTTCAAGGTGGTTTTGATCTTGTCCTAGAGCTCGTTTTGGTTTTTTTTCATCTCAGCTTATTAGTTGGGCGATAAGACTTTGGAGTAGCCATCAAGAGCTTGAATATTATGTTTTATGAAGTTTTGCCAGGCAGAGTTTTATCTGGTGACTTTTAAAACTCCTGCCCAGCAATCTTGAAAAACTTCAGATGCCAGGAAGCATGTGTACCCCCTTAATCTTATTTCTGGCTCCTGAATGTGTAGGGAAGGGTAGAACATTGTCCTGATTGGTGCACTGTTTATACATATAAATAATATGGCTCGCTTCCAAACATAAGATGAGTAGAAACAAATCAACAGCAGGATAATTCAACTTGCTGGTACAGGTATAGGATCCCGGAAACCCGATAACCAGAAAGCTCCGAATTATGGAATGGCTGTCTCCCATAGACTCCATTTTATCCATATAATCCAAATTTTTAAAAATGATTTCCTTTTTCTCTGTAATAATAAAACAGTACATTGTACTTGATCCCAACTAAGATATAATTAATCCTTATTGGAAGCAAAACCAGCCTATTGGGTTTATTTAATGTTTACATGAATTTCTAGTAAACGTAAGGCATGAAGACCCAAATTACAGAAAGATCCGTTATCCAGAATACCCCAGGTCCCGAGCATTCTGGATAACAGCTCCCATACCTGTATAATTAGTGATGGGCGAATCTGACCCATTTCGACAAAAATTTGTGCAAAATGCATTGAGGTCTATGGGACAAATTGCGGGACACATTTGTGACGTGCAACAAATTTTTGAGTCTGGCGAAATTTATAATAAGATCACACAAATAAACTTGGAAAAAATACATATGTACTGTATATGATAATGGCCATCTAGTAAAACTTCTGCCATATGAAATAATATAATTTCCTATTAACGTGGACTGGTATAAATGTTCATGTCTAAACTTCGTATTACACATAAGGATTTTGTAAGTATTTTTATTCTTGTCTCAGATGAGGTGTTCTCTTTCAATTTCAAAGGAACAGTGCCTCTAGTGGTCCTAAATAGATGCTGCCGTTCTGTTGAATTGAATGGATAACTCCTCTCCCCAAGGTATACAAAGTGGTAGCTCCAACTTGTAAATTAGTTGGAAAAAAAAAAGCACCTGTCCACTAACTTCAACCTATAAGGGCAGACACGCTGTGATTCGGGGAGATTAGTTGCCCGGCGTCAAATCACCTCTTCTTCGGGGCAACTAGAACGGCCTTTCCGTCAGCTAGAATGTAAATCGCCAGTGGGATGGCACTCGTAGCGCTTCATTTTTCGAAGTTGCCTCACGAGGAAACTTCGGGCGACTTTGGAAAACAAAGTGATCCAAGTGCCATCCCGCCGGGGATTTTCATTCTAGCCTGGCGGGAAGAAAGGGGAGGCAGTTTGGTGAGATTAGTCGCCCGAAGAAGAGATTTGTCGCGGGGTGCCTAATCTACCCGAATCACAGTGTGTGCCTCTGCCCTAAACTCCTTCTAGGTTAATAGTTGTGAAAGGAAAAGTAAAACGAGCAACCACTAAGACTAGGGAGTTAAAAAGTATCAAAATGACATTTAAAAATAAAAACCATAAGGATGTCTTCCCTGGGACTAGACTTCCTGGAGATTAAACTTTTTCTTATTGAATAATTCAGCTGTTTCAACATCTAGAGTAGATCCAGTCCACTAAGAAGTGCTGGGCATCAGAGATGTGCCCATTGTCCTCTTTAATTAAGACACAAAATTCATGTTTACTAGTTTTTGATTTGAAGACCACAAGTGGAAGAGGTATGATGCTTGGCCCAAGAGCAGACACCTTGTGGGCCACTATTATATTATGGGCTGCTTACCAAAGTGGTACCCAGTATCTGTTGATATATGAGCACATAAATAACTATACAACTGTTTTGGTTATACAGTATTTTATTTCCATACTCAATTTACAGTTGAAGAAAAAGAAATAACTATGAAAAAAAGATATTTGTTATAGTAGAATAAGCCAATGGGATCCCAATCGTGACCCTGTAGAAAAACAACAAGACAGGAGAGGGGCAGGTTCCACATATAAGTGGAAAATATCTCCCAAGTGAAAAGGCTGTGGAACTGAATCCAGCACTGATGTGCCTGGCACAAAACAAAGGTACTGTGTAATTGGAAAATGACTCATGTATTTGTTTGCAAATTACTGAAATTAGTCTCTAAATGTCAGGTAGAAGACTGTTATTTTCCTCCGTTCTAGTGTGTCCAAACCTCTCTTGGAGAAACAAAATTAATTGATTATATTCGAGTTCCGGAACTGGGAAGCCGAATAGGACTAAGTGCTATTTTTTTTCAGGAAACAGCTTGACAAATGTTTTGTAATCAGGCGGAATCCTGCAGTTCTTAATCGTTGTACGTAACTATTCTGTTTGACGACTGGGAGTGAGAATTGCTGTTATAGTTTATTTATAAAACCCCAACGTTATATGCGAGGATGTACAAGACCTATTCAGTGGGGTTGGGGGGCCGGATGAAATATGATTGTTTTAGGGCATGATGGGATCTCGATTAAGCAGATGTTAATCAGCTATTTAAGGGTAAGGCCAGACGTGGCGTTTTTACTTGCGTTTTTAAAAAAAGAACAGCAAGGCGTAAATACGCTACTGAAACCACACACGACCGTCAACATGTGTTTTTCAGCACGTGCCATATTTAAAATACGCTGTGTATTTACGTAAAGTGTGGTTTCAAACGTGCAGATCCCATAGAGTCTATTGATTTGGTAGTTTCTTGACGTATTGGAGTTTCTGCTAAAAAGCGCCAATACTGGCGTCCTGTGGCGGATTTAAGCCACAGGACGCCAGAAGTGCATGTTGGGAAAATAATCGTATGTGCTGAAAAACGCATGTTGACGGTCTTGTGTTCTTTCAGTAGCGTATTTACGCCTTGCTGTTCTTTTTAAAAAACGCAAGTAAAAATGCCACGTCTGGCCTTACCCTTGAATAGCTGATTAACATCTGCTTAATCGAGATCCCATCATGCCCTAAAACAATCATATTTCATCCGGCCCCCCAACCCCACTGAAAAGATCTTGTACATCCTCGCATATAACGTTGGGGATTTATAAATCATTTCCTTTCTGTGTGAATTGCGTAGTGCATTTTTCATTGGTTTCAGCGGTAGTGCAGTTTATGCGTATTTACACCTGGCTGTTCTTTTTTTAAAAACGCAACGTAAAAACGCTGCAAAAACGCCACGTCTGGCCTTGCCCTAAGACTCCCCGATCATTGCCGACCCAGGTGCCACCAGATCATGTAATGACTTCAATGCTTCCTGGCAACAGTTTGGAGAAGGTCTTGTATAAACACAATAATTCCCCACATGCATAATGTAAGGTTCATACAGAATTGATTAAGAACTTGAGTGGAACAACCGTGTGAGCCAGGCCTGATCCCAAACATCATTTCCTTTCTTCTGGTGGACAAATGGAAGCCAATCCCACCAATGTCTAGTGAAAAGCCACCCCAGAAGAGTAGAGGATAAAGGCTGTTTAATTAGTAAAGAGAGGGCCAACTTCATATTAATGTTCCTGGTTTTGTAATGAGATGTTTGGCAATAATGTGACCATATCATTTTGGACTAGGAAAAAATTCACCGGCTCACAGGGAATAATGCTAGCAGGGCGAACACTTGCAAAATGTATTGTGTGATGCAAAGTTTCGGGGCAAAACCCCTTCTTCAGGCTTCTCCCTCACTGTGCACCAGGGGTTCACGGTTTCTGGAGCACCAGTGTGTGCAAGTGGAATCTACCTTCTACCATATCATTTTGGCCATATCATGTTTGTTGGGAATCACAGTTTACATTTTTACGGGTCTTTTGCAGTTATAGTGCCTTTTTTTCACTAGATGTTCATTCTCAGTTGTCTTCTTAGCTTTATAGATACCTTGAAGAAAGAAAATCCTTGCTCTTATTGATTTATCCTTTGCCTTTTGCTGGGTCTTGCTCTCCAAGGGGCATTCAGAGCATAAAGTCTCTGCTAGATATGATGTATTTCAGCACTGTATAGCTCGCAGCAGCATTACTTGAGCATGACATCATACTGATGTCATAGTTTCATAACTTTGTTTCCTAGAATGCATCACTTTGATACAGCTTCATAAATTATTTTGTTTTTCTTAGACCTTTTTTCTTTACTTTTTATGGGTGTTGCTACTTAAAGCATTGGCTTTTCATGTCCAAACATTTGCCACCTTTCTAGTTAGTAGCAGGTTCCGTAGGTTTGCTTCTTCTCCGCGCAGGACACCTGTAACTGGGCAGTGGCCACAAAGCCTAGAAATTGCAAGGCTGTTGGATTTGAATGCTCTGTTTAACTGCAGACTGCACTATATAACTAAAGTATAATCGTAATGACTCTTATTCACGATGAGTCCACCTTGGGATCTCGTGGTGAGTTCCTTGACTGCATGTTTTTTGAACAAACATGAAGTAACATTTTCTTCTGTTGTAACTTAATAGAGTATAGCATTACCTCTAAACTATAAAATTATTTCAAAGTGCATTCTAATTTTGAGTGATATATTTGGCAATATCTCAAGTTAAACCTACTTTATTATTGAAAGACAGTGTTTTCCACTGCATTTTCCCACTTCTCTCCAATGGAAAATGAATGCATTTCTCTACCCGCCATCACCGACACATTAATGTTTATTCTTTACATGCTTGCTCTTTCCCGAACCTCATGTATCCTCTACCATCTGTTTTTCATCAGTCGCAGAAGCCATAAACCTCCTTCCCACTTCTCTTTATATTCATGGGGCATTGACCCCATGGATATGTCCATACATCAAGTTGGTTGAAGTAGACCTTCAATTTCTATTAGTCTGTGCTCATTAAAAGGGGAAGATCGAAAAAATAATGAAGGCGATTTACCTCCAAAGACATGTGTTGTGTTTGACAAGATATGGATAACATTTTTGGTACGAATCGGAGGGCTATAGCTGGTTTCTGAGCCTCACACACAAAATAGATAAGCAGTGGAATGAAAATTTTCATGGAACATGTTTCCAGGCAAACCGTTTCAGTGCAACCTATGTGTTTTAATTTTAGGACTTTTTGAGTAGTGGGTTTTTTGGCTACTTAAAAATGTACATATTCCTATAAATTGGTCCCAGACAGATACATAAACCACAAAGAATATGCAGACTTTTGATTGGACAATCTAGTAGGAATGTGTAATTAAGGGAGACTGAGTTTTGCAGCAGGACAGGTACCCACGGGTTACCCACAAAAAATTCAGCTAACCTGTCGGTTGATGGTAGGACTTTTGGATGCTTGTTGGCTAGGCAGGCTGCAAATTTCAACTTCATACATTTTTTAAATGTCATTTTTCTGCCTCCACCTACTTCTGATGATCTCACTTCCAGTTTGCAGCAACTGCACTTTCTGTTTAATTGTTATCAGGTCACGGATAAGGCAGTTGAGGGTCAGGAAGCAGGTCCAAGCTGGTAAAAATTGCAGGTTGGATTCATTTTTCAGAAATGTAACCCTACTGGCAGGCATTAAAAGCTCATGCTGAAGGGCCGTTGATATGAATAAACATAGATAAACATCAAAATAATGTGTGTTTGTAGCATGTGGGCACAGTGCCCCCTTACATAATGGCTCGGGTAAAAACAGAAATTAAATACAAAGAGTTCATGAATTACAATGTCTCCCAGATGGATAAATCCTGCACTGTTATAAAATCTAAATCCGACGACTGATTTTGTATTTTCACTTGCAAAAAAAGATTGCTATACCATGACCCAATTAGCAATACATAATTAAACACAAAAATGGCATTATATTTCTTTTTGAGATGAAACCTAAGGTTTCTCGGCTAAAGGGAAGCTTTTCGAAATGGCATTCTCATCGAACAAGAGCGTATATTGCAATGGCGGAGGTCTTTTAAGGTCATGAAGATCGTCTGCTGGGAGCTAAATCTTTCCCTCTGCCACCAGACCGTATCTTTATTTCAAATTAAATCTGATTTCGAAATCCGTTTGAAAAAGGCTACATCATAAAGATTTATTACTTTGGGCAAAACTGCTTAAAAAGAAATAAATCCCAAATATATGGATTTGCGGTATATTAGCGAGCTATCGGAAACATTTTGTTCTGCTTCACGTGCAGAATCCTTCGCCTTAGTGGCATTGCCTTCAGGATTTGAAGAATTACATTGATTAGGCTTTGTAGTTCAATAAGAACAGTCATTTGTAATTAAGACAAAAGTCTTAGAATAGTTCTTCACTGTAGGACTTCACTGTAGAACCACAAGGGCTTTAAAGGGTCAGGGATTTTTCCTCTTGAGGTTTTTATAATGAAAATATTAAGAGTTGAATGTATATTTTACCCCCAAGACTTTGTGTGGCTAAGCTAATGGTTCCTACCCTACCTAACCAGCCTCTTGCTCTGAATTCCCCAGAATGGTTTGGGAGCCCGTGGCTGATGATGTTTTTGAGGGCATGACCAGTTAAAGAGGGCCTTAAAGGAGAAGGAAGGGCTAAAATTTAGTAAGCTTTATCAGAAAGGTCTGTATAAATACACCAGTAAATCTTCAAAGTAATGCTGCTCTGAGTCCTCTGTCAAAAGAAACACCACATTTCTTTCCTTCTATTGTGTACTCATGGGCTTCTGTATCAGACTTCCTGTTTTCAGCTTAAATCTCCAGGGCAAGGGCTTGAGCATGCTCAGTTTGCTCCTCCCTTCCCCCTCCCTCTTCCTCTCCCTGCTATAATCTGAGCCCAGAGCTATGAGTGAGCAGGGAGAGACTCGCGCAGGAAGTGATGTCACACCAATCTAATATGGCAGTTGCTATTCTAAACAAACCGAGAGCTTCTAGAGCTGTTTACTGAGGTATGGTAAAGAATTTTGCAAAAAAAAATGTAGTGTTATAATTTGCGCTATTGTGGCTAATCTATTCTATTGCTTCGGTAGCTTTCCTTCTCCTTTAAATGCCGTACTACATGAAGCACGAACTTCATACATAATACATGTCCTGTAGTCTTCACAATCTGAACCTTGTAGCAATATGTACATTATTGTGATATCTTTCCGTTCCTAAAATATGGCCCCATCCCATTGTTTTCAGTAAGAATCACCTGAATGTTCAGAACAATGTCTATACGGGCAGGCTGAATGGTCAGGTATTTCTACATTTTGCCGACACACCAGTGGGATTTTATCTGAAAACAGAAACTGACAGTTGTATGTGAAATCATTGCGTGTCTGTCTGTCTTAGATCCCGTCTCCCACCCCCATCCCTAATGGAGTTGCTGACAATAAGCTATAGATGTCATTACTTTTCTTAAAGGTCACCTTCAGAGCAGATGTGTGCTTGGTGCATCTTCCCGAGCAGTGCACTGCTGTGATTTCCTAATGTGACTCCTGACTCCAGATTGAAGATATTAGAAATGGTGCTGTGTATGTTACACTTCTGTCTGGAATGATAACCGCTGATAGACCCTTAAGCTGGTCACACACAGAGTGTGTATTAGACGATTCAGTTGTGTTTTGATGGATGTTGTTTGCCGTCGGTCTGTGTGTTGGACCCTCAGTGGATGGAGCGGGTGGCCTACGTCTGCATGTCCAAGTCAGTCGCTTTAATTTAAATACTTAAGGAGAGACTCTTATTTATACACAGGGAGCTGGAGAGGTGGGTCACATTTTTGTTTAGGGAAGCTGCCAAATAAAGGCTTTCCACAAAAGAACTTATATAGGAATATATAGCAGTTGGTCTCTTTTTGAGAGCCCAAAACCTGTTCTCCTATGCATTCTTATCCTAGGCCAGTTGGAAAGTGACTCGACATTTCTGGGGTTATAGAACAGGAGGCCCCTCATAATTCAAAAAGACTGGGGCTTGTAGCATCCCATCAGCAGCCAAAGGCTTTGTACTTTATTCTGTCTCCTCCTCGCCAAGGGGGACCCTCTTCAGCTGAGGCTTATCACAAAGCCTTTTCTGGTTTCCCTTAAAATCAGCACTGACTTGTACATTCTACACAAGAACTAGACCTGCAAGAGCCAGCCATTTTTATTAAAGCTGTTAAACAAGGTGCTTATTTGAGGAACAAATGCTGTTGTAGATACATTTCATTAAATTGTTATTTGGATTGAAATGTTCTATCTCTGATCTTAGTCTCTAGGCTTCTTTTAAGCATATGGAAGAGCTCTCGTGACGGCAAAAGATCATGGTAGAAAAAAAAGAATTTTGGGAGGGTTATGAAGAAAAAAACTACAGTGCATTATCTAAGGCCAAATCAAAGGCAGATGATAAAATAAGGGATGGGATGCTGTATTATGCTTTTATTATGAAAAGCTGCCCATTTGGCCTAATAGACAGGCAATGGTCTGTAACCTAGTTTCTCACAGGCCGGTGCTAATGAATAACAAATCTGTTTCTCTGCACTAACCCCCCTGCCTCAGAGCTGAGGCCACTTACGTTATAGGAAATCTATTGCTGTGTTTTTTTTCTGTCTCCCCCCCACCCTCCAGCTTGGATGTTATTGGATTTCAGATGCTGTATTGACCCATCTTAACCTTGACTTCTCACATCATAACTTCTACCTCTTCCTGTGGAATGTCAGCACAAAGTTAATGGCCTTGCACTATCTTGGTTTCACCCAAATGAATTCTATGTCTTGCCTTTTTCTGTTATCAAGCCAATGCCTTGTCAGTTTCCCCTTTACTAAACTCCCAGCAAGGCTTTTCCTACCTCCAGCTTCCCCCACAGACCTGAAATGCCAGGATCCTGAAGCCCTCCCGGCCCAAAAAAAAATCTTCTTTCATCCCTGACCCTTTCATACAATGTTAAACCTGCCTATGTACAGTATTTCCGGGTGGAACCACCTACTAGTGCTTTTGTCTGATTGTTTGGGATCATGGTCCCTTTTAAGTTAGTTAGCCATCAGCTCTTTGGGGCTCAACTTTTTTTTGTTCTTTCTTGATTCTTACATATGTTCCTTGCAAGATTACAGAGAAAGTGGAAAGGCCTCAAGCATGTTTCCCAATTCATGTCACTGGTTTAAATTTATGATCTTTGACTACCAGTAGTAACTGTGGCATAATGACTCTTAAGGCCCCCGATTAAGAGGTATCTATAGAATTGTCCCGCAGGCCAAACAGTTGGGCATTGTGAACTTCCTATATCCACATAGGTGGTCAGACGGCATTCATCCATTTATTTTAGGAATATGGTCTCAAGGAGAGGATTTGGTTATAAGTTAGATTGAACTGTGTCCTATATACATATGGTGATACCCTTTCCATTCACTATGAAGGAACATTGGAATATACTGCACTTAGGACAGACTGTGTCCTAATAGGATTGCAAGGCACTCTTCCAAAATTGACCATGCAAGGAGGCTGACATGCCAAGAGATAATAAAGCAAATTCATTCTCTGCAGAGATAAAATCAATGATAATCCAGTCCTTCGCAACCTGTGTCTGGGCTTCCAGGTCTTAGTCATGGGTTTGTTTTTGCAAAGGCTCCTAGATCTGCAGCTTCATACTCCCCATTGGCCCTGGATCTTGCCCTTGATCCTGAATGTCCTCTTGTATTGCAGAAACTGGACATTTTATATTTATACATATCTAGTTTTTGTCTTCTTCCAGTCCGTAAGCATTTAAAGCCCCTAAGCATGGCATCTCAAGCTTTTTGAAAGTGTGGAAATAT
The DNA here is from genome assembly GCF_017654675.1 of Xenopus laevis. Lineage (NCBI taxonomy): Eukaryota > Metazoa > Chordata > Amphibia > Anura > Pipidae > Xenopus > Xenopus laevis. The sequence continues at coordinate 9,911,680 of NC_054384.1, forward strand.
ATGGAACATGCAGAGGATCTTGGGAACACTGGTGATACAGTGACCAAGTCTTACATGGAGTTTGTAGTCCTGGGGTGCCGGGATTGGATGAATGATGCTTATCTTACCCATTGGGAGGGTTTGTGTAAAACTGGAGGTTTTGCTCATGCTTAGACTTTTGCTGCACTTATTGGGGCGAAGTTGGAGTTCTCCATGCGTGTAGAACTTGGCTGCTACTGTGGAGACCCTTGCCCATTTCGGAGGCCCACCACATCTACTTCCCAAGTCACTTTCTGAGGTGAAACGCATAGTTGTTATTCCTGCTGATGTTTTCTTAGGAATGCCACACAAGGCATACTGAAGTCTCCATGCACAATATAACTTTACCTCCTACAACGTGCTAACCACACTGCTTGTGTTCTGCTGCCAAGGATATAGTGTGCGCCGCTCCTAAACACAACATTAATATAAACACTCTGCCTAATGCTTATGTATCGGAGATCTTTTAACGGTCTGAACTGTTTTGATTCCGTTGATTTGTCTGGCTCTGCAGAAGATGTTGACTCAACAATAAAAATAAATACACTTTGCACATATGGCAGTGAACACAAGTTTCCTTGTATAACCCAGGACGCACTTTGTCTCTTCACAGAGCCAAGGCGCTATTACGGAGAGGCTACGTAGTTTCAGCATGCACGACCTGACTGATGTGCAGGGGGATGAGACTGCAGAGACCCGGTTTTTCCCTGATGGCCAAAAGAAACCAAGAGCATCTGTCAGTGATTCTTCCGGTAAGTGTAGCCTTGAACAACCTCCTGTAGCTTCTCAATTCTACTTGTGTTTTTTCTTATATAGTCATCTGTAGAACCTAATCCAGTGCCTGCAGAGGGGTACTGGGAATTGTAGAGTTGTTGATTTGACATCATAGTTTTGCCTACTGTCCCATCGGTTTGGGCAAAGCCTTCCTGCATCCCCTTTGTTCCCCCTTCCCTAAAGATTATACATTTAAATGTCTTGTGTTCTCTTCAATTTACCCAGAATACATTGTGAATGTTTAACATTATATAACCAACCAGTGACGCTAAGTAGATCTAAGGGTAGAGACACATGCTGCTATTTCGGGAGATTAGTTGCCCAGCGACAAATCGATTCTTCATCGGGCGACTAATCTTCACGAATTGTCTTCCCGCCGGCTAGAATGTAAATCGCCGGCGGGATGGCAATCGGATCACTTCGGCTTTCCGAAGTCACCTGAAAATGAAGCGTTCTTAGTGCCATCCCGGGAAGGCAGTTCAGGGAGAGTAGTCGTCTGAAGAAGAATCGATTTGTCGTTGTGTCGTTCTCCCGAAATAGCAGCGTGTGTCTCTGCCCTTGCTGTCCACTTTGTGCCTTTAGATAGAATTTACACATGTTGCCTCCTTTATCCACATATTTGTGTTTATTCGTTTAAGTTGGAAGCAGCTCAGGAGAGATAATGCCTTTGAGAACTTTTATGAAACAGTGACCTCTGTTGGTAATTGAAAATAGTAAAACGTTAACTGCTTTGTGAGTATGTAACAATGCATCTTTCAAACACATTATTCTACTTGAGAAGACAAACCCTTACTTCCTTTTAAACATGTGTGGTCCTTGTTGTCATGCCCTGCATACATATTACATACTTCAAAGGGATACTGTCATGGGAAATATAATGTTTTTTTCAAACATATCAATTAAAAGTGCTGCTCCAGCAGAATTCTGCACTGAAATCCATTTCTCAAAAGAGCAAACAGATTTTTTTTATATTCAATTTTGAAATCTGACATGGGGCTAGACATATTGTCAGTTTTCTAGCTGTCCCCAGTCATGTCAATTGTGCTCTGATAAACTTCAGTCACTCTTGACTGCTGTATTGCAAATTTAAGTGATAACAGAACAATGGGGAGTTAATCAGATAGCAGCTTACTAACACAAGATAACAGTTGCCTGATAGATCTAAGAACAGCACTCAATAGAAAAATCCAGGTCCCACTGTGACACATTCAGTTACATTAAGCAGTAGAAGCAACAGCCTGCCAGAAAGCAGTTCCATCCTAAAATGCTGGCTCTTTCTGAAAGCACATGACCAGGCAAAATGACCTGAGATGCACCTACACACTAATATTACTAAAAAAAAAATACACCTACTGGTTCAGGAATTAAATTTTGTATTGTAGAGTGAATTATTTGCAGTGTAAATAGTGTAATTTAGAAATAAAAACGACATCATAAAAATCATAACTGAATCCTTTAAGGGGCTGGCAGAATATTGCTAGAGCAGAGAGAGTTAACAGAGGAGCTTATGAGTGTGGGGGGCCATACTGACCAGTGATCCATAGTAACCCTGTTTCAAACACCTTGCAAGCAGCATGCTGAATGGTTTGGTTAATTTCCTCTCTTCGATAAAAGCACGGATAGAATATTTAATAAGGCTCCCTTTGATAGGACGCCGTTTGAAAGATATGAATTCATAAGCCTTTGTGCCATGTACACAAATGGAAGATAAAAAGATTTCTGCCAAGGTAGTCTGGGAATTATTCAGCACTGAGGAAGCCTGACTACAATACATAATGACTTTCTCTACGTGAAGAGGAAATGTAATTATACGGTGCAACAGGAATATGAAACGCCTGGTGATTTACACTTCCCGGCATCCCCTATTTGGCGTTCCTGCAGTACAATATTTAATTTTTAATGAGTTTTATTGTTATGTAACCCTGCTAATTATATGCAGGATCAACGGAATATTTACCACCTGGGTGGCAGTGTCCAACTGATCGCTTTGGCCCCAGGCTAATGATTGTATACCAGTGGGGACCTATGTTCATCTGTCTGGACAGGAATGTATCTATAGACTTATGCAGTCTTAAAGCTGGCCATACAAAAAGAGGTCCACTCGTCTGCCGACTTTGCCAAATGAGCGGACCGTACCTGATATGCCCACCAACGGCAGGGGTAATCCGAACATTCGGCCCAAGGGCTGAACGATCGGATTATAGTGAGGAGCAATGGGCTCCGACGTGTCAGTCGATGGAAAAATTAAACCTTCGTAATCGATATCCTAGCCAGAGTCTAAAGGACCGTTATCGGCAGCTTTATCTGCCCGTGTATGGCCACCTTTAGCCAAAGAAATTCGTAACAGGCAGATGTCAAAACCAGTGGGTTTGGGGCAGTTGCCTATTTAGACTTGAAGCAGAAACCCCTGCTTTGGTTATTAAATAAAGGCAATCCCTTGCTTTTGGTGGCTGATCTTGGCCATGTTGTCATCAGAGGGAAGTTGGTAGGTCATAAAGTAGAAGAGGCCTTTGGTCTATGGTTTGGAACAGTGAGTTAGGCTTGGGTTGGAAAATTTCTGACCTGCTCATCACTAGACTAGATATCTCCACAAAAGCACTAAAGAGCAACGTAATTAATGAATGATGAAGCTCATGGGGCCCCATAGCATTTCATTATCAGGACCCCCTTCAGTATTCTTACCGTTCCCTGTTCAATAAATTCACAGTGATGTTGGCGTAGGCCATTGGTTGCGCCACTTCCAAGCAATCACCAACCAGGAGCATGTCCAGTTACAGCCAGGTTCATATTGAATTCATCTAGATATACTCATGGAACAAGATCACTGGGAAAAGTGCACCAAGTGCATGAAAGAATATTTGCACTGCACCGCTCTGATTTTTATATACAGCTAAGGAAAGCATGGGGGGGGGGTTTGCAATGTGGGATGGGTGAAGGGGACCTCTCTAGGGTAACTAACATATCGATACCTTTTGTTCTTCTTTAAATGCAAGAAAAACTCTTTCATTCTTGACGTTACAGACCCTTTAAGACACTGCTTTGACCCCTCTAAGTTTTTTGGAGGATCCCCAGAGACCACTTAGACATTACAGTATTTAATTAGCTGACCTCTCATTGTGGCCTCGTGGTGGTTCATATAACAGATCACTCGTAAAGGGCAAGTAGCAACAGAAAATGATTCCTTTGAAGTTCTGTATTTTGTAATTCATTCCATTTGTTGAAGCAGAAATCCTACATTGTGTTTGCTGTCTGCTTCGCTGCGTTCGGCCAACTTTTATCTGCTAAATAAACATAGCCCTTCATGGATCTATTGTGTTCAGTTTAGTCTTGGGTCAGATCTGCCCAACTGGAGCTCCAAAGCCAGATGTTGCCTTGAGAACACTTCTATAGCCCCCAAACTGCTCAACAGCCCCACTCTAATAACATCATAATCTTGCCCCCAAACACACAGTATACCCAACAATTGGCCTCCTATATGGAAATGGTTAGACAACACTGCCCAATCCACAAGTAGGTGACAGGAATCAGTGTTGGTCATAAGAGTGAATGCTAATAATGTGGAATAAATCTTATTTTTAGTAACTGTATTTATCTTTCTGATAAAATCATAGCGAGTTGATGAAACAATGTCTTATCCACAGTAAATCTGTACCTTCACCCCTGTGGTTATTTTCTTGCCAACAAGAAGTCATGTGGATGCTGTAATCCAGGGCAGTTCGTAATAATCTGTGTGCTTCTTAGATGCAACGTACAATGGTTTGTTTTGAGTAGAGGCAGGAAGCAGAGCAGAATGTAATCCAGATGTCGGCATCAGCGGCCCTGCAAGGCTGATATTGAGGACTTTAAACTGAAGATTGAGTGCGCCACCTAGTGAAAATGTAGGGAATTTAGCTTTGCAATGCTCACACTTTAATAACCAAGAAAGTGTGCAAAGAAAAGACTTGTCATTTAGACAAGGCTCTATTTATATGAAACAGAAGCACTGCTGATAATATAATAATGTCCTGGAATTGCTCAGGAACTCTCCCAATTCCAATACAAGCCTGCCTGCCAGCATCTGCCTTATACTAATGTAAAGTAAAACGGTTTGTTTGTTTTGCCCCAGGCCAGAGCAGTTATCCATCTACTCCCATAACTGTATTAAACCGACTCCTCTCCCGTCATCAATAGTGTAAGTGAACCTTTTAGATTTAAAGGTTAACTGAGCCTGACCACTTTTGCCATAAAGCGAGGCTGGAAAGTAAGCCGACCGATTCATACAAGTACCAGGAAAAAGTGCTTGTTGGGCAATTTCATTGCTAGTTTTTAGGGGCTGTTACTGGGGCTTTAACACTTATGTTTTTAGGATACTAAAGTTTAAAGTGCCTTAAAGAACCCTGAACATGACATTGGCCTTAGAGTAGTATAAGTATGCGATCCGTTATCCAGAAAGCTCCAATAGACTCCATTATATCCAAATAATCCAAGTTTTAAAAAGTGATTTCCTTTTTCTGTGTAATAATAAAACAGTAGCTTTTACTTGATCCCAACTAAGATATAATTAATCCTTATTGGAAGCAAAACCACTATACTATGATGATCCAAATTATGGAAGGATCCATTATCTGGAAAACCTCAGGTCCCGAGCATTCTGGATACCTGCACAAATAAAGTCCCCAATCTGGAGATTTTCAGCATTAACTACTGATGGCTGCTTGATAAAGTGTTACACCTACAGCATTTTCCCTGATCCTATCTTTACCCATTCTGCTTTTCTCCAATTTGGTTTTGAGTGGATTTTTGCCATTTTCAGTTGTAGAGGTTAACGTTAAAAGCAAGAGAAGTGTCCGCATCGGACACAGACATGTACAGGAACAAAGGAATACACGGGAGAGTGTTTTTAAAGTGATGCAGACATGTTCCTGCAAAAAACATGAAATGGTCGCTGTCACTTTAAGAAGCCTATACATGGGATAAACAGGCATGAGAGAAGATTTAACGCTCGTTGGGACATAAATACTGCGTGATGTATGCAACAGTTTCCCTTTAATTCATAGCAGATACAAGTAATGAAGTCAAATAGTCATGTTAGTGCTCTCCGGTGTCTGTTATTCTTGGACGTCAGCAGTGTTTTATCTTCATTTTTGGAAGTGAGATGTGTCCAAGTTCAACAAGCCCGTTCCTTCTTTTAAACAAAGCGCTGGTGGAATGCTGACATGAAAGCCCTGTAACAAAGCTTTCCCCTCCAGCATTCTTTATCTGGTCCCTAGAAGAGAGCGCAGAGCGCCAGATGCAGCATTCCAGATGCTCCATTAAATTAAGTAATTCCAGAGTAGCTCTAGATGACATTCTTTATACATATAAGAGAGAAAGACTGACAGGGAAGAAGGGTTTGTTTCTGTTTAGCTTTTCTATCTTTCGCTGAGCCAAGTTTCCATATGAAGGAGATGTACCACTATCCCTGTATAGACAATTAAATTTGGCTGCTCTCTGTCCTCATGTGAAAATCATACCTGATCATGTCACATCTGATGTGCCGTCTCCCATTGTTCATCACAGACACAGACCATGTGCACAAGAGACCAAGGCCCCATCAACTTCTAGAGCGCATGCTCCATCTGCCAGGGACCTTCTGGGAACCTGCACACCATGCGTGATGTTCTAAAACATGGCGGCCGTCAACCCTGTTGTGCTTTGTATTCTCAGCTTCTGGAAGCATCTCTCTCTCCAATAAATTTACTACACCGGAATACCTAGAGTTTTCCTGGTGTACTCTACTAACTACATTAAACCCACTATCCACAGTTCCTCCATGCCTTTCTCTATCATCAACTTTTTGAGGGATCAGGACCCGCTGTAGACTAGAGTCCTTCGCAGAACCAATTTCTAAGATCTGAACCTGCAGCCCGCGACCTGAACCGCAACCTGCATATTTACCCAATTTGATCCGTTAACCGACCTGGACCCGCAACTGTCTTTATCAGCCACCCGCCGACTACCATCAAACAGGAAGTGATGTTGCTGCAAACCAGAAGTGACATCCATCAACAGTGTGCAGGGTCAGAAACAAGTTTTGTAAAAGATTAAAAGGAGTAAAATATAGACAAAATAGCATAAGATAAGAAATTTAGATGAGACCCACAACCCGACCCGCATCTATACCCGCACCTGAAAATCCTATACTCATTCCACAGGGGGCACGCTTTTTTTTTGTAGAGAAATAATTTGTTGTTTAAAGGATTAATTATATCTTAGTTTGGATCAAGTACAAGATACTGTTTTATTATTACAGAAAAAAAGGAAATAATTTTTAAAAATTTGGATAAAATGGAGTCTATTGGAGACGGGCAATCCGTAATTTGGAGCTTTTTGGATAACGGGTTTCTGGATAACGGATCCCATACCTGTACTTCTGCATAGCTGGGGGATTGTTATAAATTTCTATAAAAAGAATGCCCAACATGACAAGTTTCGACTACTACTACTGCATAAGTGTGGCTCTATCCTAGGGGTCTTGTCACTGCTAGCAAGGGTGGGTGTGAGAGTGTTAGTCTTTCTTCCTACATATAATACACGGGTGAGAATGAGCTCAGTTTGGTTTTCATGTATTTCTTTTCTTATTTTAAGGTTTCAGTTCTTTAAGGAAAGATTCAGGTGACGACAGAACAGACGAAGACGTGGAAGTGAATTCAGAGGACGAGGTGTACTCACAGAAGGGCCTTCGAAGGTCACAGAGTATGCGATCTGTAAAGGTCATAAAGGGACGCAAAGAGGTACATTCTGCACATGGGAGACTTTGTAGTTGCTTTAACTGATCTTTTTGTCCTGATTTCCTTAGGTTCACTTCAACCCTATATAGAAAATAGCTTGGTTAATGGAACAAAGGCCGAGCTTCAGATTAGTAAGGAACCTCTAGAGAATGCAGACGGGACCATAGTTTGCAGTATCATAAAGCTTGATGTACACTTAGATATGTCGGTTTGGTGAGGTCACCAACAGAGTAGATCTTTGCCTGCTTCGGCTACACATTTCATGTGCTAATTTGATAGCTTGTCTTCAGAGCAAACATTCAGACCCACGAGGAGAGGACTGCCCCACGGGATGTTTAAGCTGGTCTAGAACACATGGCTGATTCGTAACAAGGTATCATCATTTGGGGAGGCAGTTGTTTTGGAACCATTCATGGGGCAGTTGTAAGTTGGCAGTATTGACCCATTTATGGACTGCTAAACCTTCTACACCTGGCCAGGTCATGAACTTTTTCACCATATAAACTTCTCTCCGGTGGCCTCCTGGCTGGCCCCACTATACCCGCAGAGACTCTTTTATCACAAGAGTGGTGATAAAAGGTAGTGCTAATACAATCATGGGCCATGACCCTCTTCATGAATCAAGTTCTTAGTCAGTGAAAGAGCTTCTGCTCCCTCCTACCATCTGCCGATGATCAGGTGCAGCTGGTGCTGGATAGCAAAGTCTTTTGACAAACTTTTTAATGACATACTCAAACTTTTGACCTGTGTTTTGCAGATACGATATGGATCTCTCAAGCACAAACCAAAGAAGAGACCTCAGCTATATTTTTGAGTGGACATCACACACACCACCTCTGACTAACCGCTGTGCTGCAGTGATCCACACGTCATGAAATAGTCTACATTTCACACCAGCATTAGTATTGAGAAGTTGGCTGACAAATGGTGTCTGATATGCATATACTAGTGTTATTTTATTGTTTTATTTATGTGGTTATGGAACTGTCAACCTGTAGCTCTCCATGGGTTGCTGAAATAGATCCTGTCATCCATGTGGCTGTAGCTGAGCAGCAGTGGTACCACAGGTTAGCAAAGCCCTGATGTACACCCATGTTAGCTACCTCATTAGTAGGGCAGGTTTTATGGAGTATTGTCTTCCTTTTATACCTAGAATCTGATCTTGAGCACAAGCCTTAAATGGATACTAATAATTAATTTGATTTTATTTTGGACTGGTAAATACAATTGCACACTTTGGTGCTTTGATTGCCAGTACTTGTTGCTGAATTCAAACAATAACTGGCTAGTGGGCCACCACAGTCCTGCCCATTGGAGCGATCTGTATTGGCTAGTGGTGAGTGGACTAATACTACAAGTATGGACAGTCAAAAAACCATGTGTGCCACAGTCCTTAAAGCCTCTTTCCATTTATATGCAATGGGGTGCTTAGCTGCCATGATCTTAAAGGGCCACTAGACCCTCAGAATTTGTGCTTGCTATTGTGTGATGTCTACACTGACATATATTTAAGCTATATATCTTTAAAGGCAATAGGCAAAAACCCAAGCCAACTGTAGGGGTACTTGACCGCCTTCACCTTCTAAAGAGAGTTACACTAACAGCCCAGTTATCTCATGGTGCCCTAACTGATGTCTTACCACCCCTCTTGATCATTGGACAACAACCCTTCTGGATTTCTCTATACAACCAGACCATCTCAAACCTTGATGCAACTTTTTTTTATATCTTGAATGAACTTTTCTCATGTGTGTTATGTTATATGGTGTCCTCCTGTAATAGTCTAAAGTTGAAGTAGTCAGAGGAGTGTGTGTGCATCAGTGTTTTAATCCCTAATCTTGAGTGTGTCAATTTATATAGAACCTGTATATTTTTTAACAAGGCAAGAGATTTATGAAATGCTGGATACCTCATTTATTATGCTTTATTGTCTTATTATTAATACGTGTTGGAAAAGATCCCATTGGGAACATTGAGTTATTTCTCAGTCTTAAATCTGTGCTGATAACTGTGCTCTACTGAAAATGAAACAAGTTTTCTTAATATATACCAAAAACGCAATAGTAGACAAGATTAGAATTTTTTCAAAAACATTTATTACCATATGTGTCTGAATTTCAAGGTTTTTTTTTTCCTTTTAATTGAAAATTTTGTCATTGCGCTTGTTTGGTGCGTTTTGTATTTATTTATTAATCTTTGTATCAACTTCCTTCCAAAATTAATATCTTCTTTGATTTTGCACCATTATTTACCATTTTTCATTTCTTAAGGACACTGGAACATGGAGCATTTTTAGGTATTTTATGCATCTATTTTGTGCATTCCTAGTTATGCGAACTAAAGGAAAAAAATCCAGCGTGTAATTCTTACCTGTCAAATCATGTTGCTGACACGTCGATGACATTCCCATTGGTAGCAAAGGATATTGATTCTGGATATATCTGCCACACTTTTTTTTTAAAGACAAAAATGCCTGAAATTGTTTCATTTCCGTTAGTAACTTTTATCAAGGCTTAAATCAAACTTTTTATTTGGTTAAGGATTTATTGATGTGATTTTAGTGATCTTAATTCGTATAGCAATATAAGCAAGTGAGGGGGTTTGCTCTGCACCAAGAAGAAAACGCGCATTTCAGTCATTGCTTTTTAAAAATGGAAAAAATTGTAACGCAATGGTATTTTTATGGTGATGCTGTAGATTCTGCAGCAGGTGAAGGGTATAACTTTGTCTTTTAAGCAGGTATTCGGGATTTTAATGATTTTATTTCTATTTAGAACTGAGCCAGTATGGTTGGGTACAGAGGTCCTTTCTGCTGGATTGTGCTCCACCCTGTGCCTCATGCATTGCTGTAGGCGCATCTTGAATATTGTGCCATGGCTATAAATCAGTACAAGTATGCACAACATCTTTGTGTATGTTGTATTACCGGAAACATGTTCATTACCATTAATTGGGTAGGAAATGATGACGTTCTTATCACCTTGCCCTCCTCGATTGATAACACAAACTTGGAAGCTTGGGGCCAGACAGCAGAAATACAATGGCTGCTTTTGGCAAGGCACGATGATCAATAGCAAGTTCTTAGAAGCTTGGGCAAATAAAGTATATATGCAACTCAAATTTTTTTTTTTTTTTAAAAAAATGAAGGTTGATATAAAGTGGTCTAAAATCACTGGACATTTCCTAAATGTTTACATTGCTCTAGCTTGTGTCCCAGGCCATAGGCCAGAATAGAGTTATATGTATGGGATCCATTATCCGGAAACGCATTAAACTCTGAATTACGGGAAGGTTGGTTCCCATAGATTCCATTTTATCCAAAAAAGGATTCACTTTTTCCTCTGTAATAATAAAACTGTAGCTTGTACTTGATCCATACTAAGATATAATTAATCCTTATTGGAAGCAAAACCAGCCTATTGGGTTTATTTCATATTTACATGATTTTCTTGTAGACTCAAGATATGAAGACCCAAATTAAAGAGAGATCCGTTATCCAGAAAACCTCAGGTCCTGGGTATTCTGGATAACAGGTCCCATGCCTGTATCATCTTGTTTTGTGCCCAGCTATCCATTACATTTTTATTTACAGCAGCCAAGATGTCTTCCGCTATCTACTTTTCTTTGGTGCCTGACAATTGAGAATGTGTTGGCAGCAAATCAGAGAATAGAAAGACTTAAAGATTCTTATATGCAGACCAAAGTGCCTTGGGTGGGAGGTATAGCTCACTGTGTGAATGCTGTATCTGTGACAAGATACCTCAGCAACTAAAGAAGCCCAGGATTTTGGGTCGTATTTTCTGTTATACATATTGAGCAGAATGTCTGTACATAACACAGGGTCAAGCTAATAAAATGTCTTCCCCTTGGCCTTGCTCTAATAAACAGGCCTTCTCTCCTGTGTTGTGTTTTAGCCAAAGATCTACTTGAATGAATGACCTGTCTACTGAATCCACTTTCACTTGTGGATTACGAAATTATAAAAAACATGACCATTTTTGTTTAAAACTCAATAAAACATTGGAATGGGCAGTTTGTGATCTTCCAGGTGTTGGGCTGGAACCTCCAACAGCCCATACACTGTCTTTAGATGTAACACCTTAGAAATTTGGGTATAATAAATGTAATAAGAAAATAATATATATATCTAATGTCCAAACTGTTTTGGCTGACAAGGCATGCTGGGAGATCTGAGTACACAGATGGAGGGCCACAGGCAAAATAAGCAAATTTTTCTTTAATGCCCGCTTCTTGTCAATAACACTGTGACAAGTGATGTCTTGTATCATAATCTTCTATAACTGCCACCTAATTCTCTACTGTGACTGGTTTAGGAGCAGTTCTAATGAACACCTTTTCCTGTTTCCTGTCTACGTATCATTTCTGTATATTTATGTTCTCTCCATTCATTGATACTGTATGAGTTACAGGCTGGTAACTGATGCTTTTAATAGATAAAATATGTTTGGTTTTCTCTTTGCTGGAGTTTTGATCATGCTTGCACTTTTGTACCAGAGAATAACATGGGGCGTTGCTTTACTGAGCACGGGAAATTGCAACGATGCTGGATCTTTTTGCAAATGAGCAAAATAAAATCTTCTAAAACTGAATCTAGTCTGTTGTTTTGGTTGTGTTCAGACAGCAGTAAATTTGCACATATGCATTTGGGTTAAAGTCAGGACTCCTCTCGACCGGTCAAGATCTTCCACTCCCATCTCAAACCCATTATGTAAGGACCTTTCTTTGTCCTTTCCCAAATTGTTGCCACAAAGTAGGAAGCATGGGACTGTCAAAAATGAATATAGAATAGAAAAAGAATTGACCTATTGCTTTGCACCTTCCCATCCCTCTTAGTCCAAAAACACAGTCATATGTCTACCCCACTACATGTGTTAAAACATAACTTTTAATAAATATCTTTAAGAAAGAGAAAGAAGTCCAGATTAACACCATTAAAAATACTTTGGGTACAGGGAGGCGAGATGCCACAAGATAGTGGGTTTAAAACAAATCTCTGCGGCAATATATATGCTGAACAATCCCACAAAATAATATGGTGGCGTGTTGTTGTGTACTGGTATCAGCCTTATTTAAATAGACAATGGTAATCCACCATGCATAGAATTTCATACATTAAATTTGATGTTACCGCAGCATATAACTTCTAAAATATTAATATCATAGGAGACTGCTGCGTTTAGACCAAAAGAGGCACTATCTAGGTGGGACTCTTAGATTTATTGCGGCGGTAGCAGAAGTAGGTTCCGGTTCCCAACCATTCCGAACCAACCCCTTCACCCACAGTATAAACCCTCCCAGGTACTGAAAGAGATAATAAGTAAGTGCAGCTCTAAGCTTGCTGCGGCGATGAACTTATCATTCCATTTACCCACTGTTGCCAAGCCAACCCCTTCTCCCGCAGTGAACACCCTCCCGGTCGTTAAATAGGAGCAAAAAAATAAATGGGATAATTATCACCACTGGGAGGTTGTTACGCTGTGGATGAAGGGGTTGGTGTGGCTGTGGTGCTGGGACGGCTTCTTTTATATCCTACAACACAATTAATGTTTTTACCATCGAGTACATTTTTTTGCTCCTATTTAACGACCGGGAGGCTGTTCACTGCGGGAGAAGGGGTTGGCTTGGCAACAGTGAGTAAATGGAATCATTTTTATAATGTAGCCTTAAGGTTTGCTTTTACCAAAACCAGAGGCCAAAACTATGTAAAACTTCTCCGGACCATTTTTCCATCTCCACCACCTCCATTCAAAAAGGTAGTGTTCTTCTGGCATCTGCCAAGGAGTCAGTCCATTAGACTGCCCAATGTTAATGTGTGGTTCGTCACTCCAGTGCACCTGGTTCCAGTGCTCCAGATTACTGTACATTACTCCAGCTGGTTCTTGGAAAGAAACCCAGAGTTTTGGGTCATATTTTCTGTTATACATATTTAGCAGAATGTCTGTGCATAACACAGGGTCAAGCTAATAAAATGTCTTCCACTTATCTTGCTCTTATAAACAGACAGAAGGGCTTCTCTCCTGTGTTGTGTTTAAGCCAAAGATCTACTTGAATGAATGACCTGTTTACTGAATCAACTTTCATTTTGAATTGTGGATTGAGATTTTGGAAATTTGACCATTTTGTTTAAAACATTGGGATGGGCATTTTGTGACCTTCCAGATGTTGGGCTTGAACCTCCAACAGCCCATACACTGCATTTAGATGTCGTTGTGATATTGAGAGTGTAGCTCTGCAAACCGTGGAAGGTCACGGGTTCCTTATCTGTGATATAAAAATATAAGACACTGTTTATGTTGCACTTTATTAACTGGGTTACCAGGGTCTTTTCCAGTGAGTGTAGAGCCAAAGCCTATGACAAGCAGTGGTGTAATGAAATAAATTATTAATAATATCACCGCAGGTCAATTAAAATTCTTTCAGGCCAGTGCAGGTTCTAGAACTCCTTCTTAGTCTTAGGCCAGGTTGAAAGGGGTGGATAACTTCTCCAGACCATTATGCCGTCTCCACCATCTCCATTCAGAAGTGTTCTTCTGGCATCTGCCAAGGAGTCAGTCCATTAGACTGCCCAATGGTAAAGTGTGGTTCGTCACTCCAGTGAACATGGTTCCAATGCTCCAAAATCCTATGACGGTACCTGTACATTACTCCAGTTGGTTCTTGGAGAGATTAAGCTTGTGTGCTTAAACCCAACAAAGATATATTTGTGCTGATGTTGCTTCCAGAGACCATTTGTAACCCTGTAGTGAGTTTTCAGCTGATTTTAAAAGTGCAAAGTCTATATTTTTGGCCATAGGGGTATATCTCACAATATGAACTGAGCTGACTTTGCCTGTCTTAGTCCTGGGCAGCTGAGATCTGGAGCCGTTCCTCATGTACAGTATATATTACATCTGAGGATAAAGCTGTGTTAGTGCACAATATCTAAAAGAGGAACTGGAGAATATTAAAAACACGGAGTCTGGCATTGAGACATCTGTTTTGGACCATAGAAAGTCAGGTTCTGGATTAACAGCAGTTGGGATGCTTCCCAAAGACCGCAAGGGGCCGATTCAGCACATTCAGTGTATAATTGTGCCTGAAATCCATTGGTACACACTGACACCCAATCAATACATGTGTGCTTGGCACATCCTATATTATAATCATGTTATTTAGATTTCCAAACAGACTCATTCAATATGGTGTTTCGATGGATATTGAACTAGAGCCAAGATTAAGGGTAAAATGATCTCTTTTTCAAAGAGATTTAATCAGGCCCGGACTGGCAATCTGTCTTTTCGGGCAATTGCCCGAGGGGCCGCTATATAGTTGTTCAAGTGGGCCGCTCGCAAGTTAATTAAGATGGGGCCGAAAACCGCGACTGCTCCTTTAAGTGCGCACAGCAGGGCAGCAAGGCGGAACCGGAACAGAACCAGAAGCAGTGGCAGCGCAGGCCAGCTACGCAATGCTCCTGCACGGCAGGCTCCTGAGCTACCCGTCCGCGTATTCATTGCCTTCTGCAGTCAGCGGTGGAGAGAAGCAGCAGCCGCAGCACGGAACTGTACCCACAGCACAGGTATGCGCTTGACTGCCGGAGCAGGAAAAACCGTCATTGCTGCACGCCTGGTGCCTTCTTGCCCCACGACATAAAAAGTGACGGGCTGCTCAGAAAGCCAGTGTCAAGGCACTTAGTGTATTATTATAAGGGGAGGTGGGGGTTACTGTAAAGCGCTGCCTGCATGCAGCAGGGGAGAGGGCTGAGCGCACAGCAGGCACCGACTTTATCCTGCGGCTCCTTGGCATAGGGACTGGTGCCTGTAAGTTATGCCTCTTTGGCTTTCAAGTTTACGGTGATTTACTTGTGTTTCTGCAGCCCATTCTGGCTGGCTGAGCAGAAGACAAAGACATGGACTCAGTTAGTGTCCAAGTTGGCAGTTGCTGGATTGTCTTGGATGAGAGATTCATCGGGCACATTGGTGCAATTATTCCCATCTCGTCCCAATTGGGTGGGGGGGACCTGAAATCTATCAGCAAGTGGAGCAGGATTGAGGCAGTATTTGGGCTTTTCTTAATCCAGCCATTAATTCATACATTTTTTACCCTACAGGCAGATGAGGTCCAGGTGCAAGCAATCGGTTCCCTGTTTTATTCTGTACCAATGTTGGTAAAACGGAGGCCATCGGTTGTGCCAACCTTCTAAGCAGCCGAGGCTGTCTGTACCCCTTGTCTGATAAACAGGACCACTGTATACGCAATGTGTATATGTATACTGTACCCTACCAGAGACCGAACTCGTTTTCAGGATTGCCACGAGTACATTCAAAGCAGGCCAAAACCTGGAACTGCAGCTATGCCATGGCCTCCTCAGGGTGGCTCAGAGTAAAAGCCAAGGGAATATCTACTCAAACTTGAAGCCATAGGAACAAATTAAAGGACAGTCCATCTTGCGGTGCTGCCTAACTAGCGTTGATTATTTTCTGTTCTGACTCCTTACTTAAAAATTGCAGCAAAATATTTTTTAAACATTCTTAACGGATTACTTTCTATGTTTCATGTGTCTAGTTCTGGGGGTATTATACATGGTATTCCCGCTCTGTGACCATATAAAGGCACAAGGATGCAGGCTGAGTTATACAGGGAACTATTATTAACTATGTATTATAAGGGATAATGTACCCCCTATTGTAAATGATAAGGATATTAGAAGTCACTGAGGGGTTGTTCTGTGACCATATAAAGGCACAAGGCTGCAGGCTGAGTTATACAGGGAACTCTGAGTATCACTCATGTATTATAAGGGATAATGTACCCCCTACTGTAAATGATAAGGATATTAGAAGTCACTGAGGGGTTGTTCTGTGACCATATAAAGGCACAAGGCTACAGGCTGAGTTATACAGGGAGCTCTGAGTATCACTCATGTATTATAAGGGGCATTGTACCCCCTACTGTAAATGATAAGGATATTAGAAGTCACTGAGGGGTTCTGTGACCATATAAAGGCACAAGGCTGCAGGCTGAGTTATACAGGGAGCTCTGAGTATCACTCATGTATTATAAGGGATAATGTACCCCCTACTGTAAATGATAAGGGTATTAGAAGTCACTGAGGGGTTGTTCTGTGACCAATTAAAGGCACAAGGCTGCAGAATCTTTAACATATTTTACATTAATTACACTTAAGTGAGAAAAGCAGCTCTTTATGCACATAATTGTTTGCAGTTTTACTCCAATATATAGTATGAGTGGATGATTACAAGACCTGTGTGTTTACATATGGGCTGCTTTGAGTTTTTTTGCCCGGGCTGCTTTTTACTTCCAGTCCGGCCCTGGATTTAATACAATTGGTGCATAAACAGAGAACCATCTAAAAGAATTCTGTACAGCAAGCGGATGTCAATAGTATTAAGTGGACTAGGGTTCTCAGTAGTGTGCTGCAGGGTTCTGTATTGGGTCAATTTATAGTCTTCCATAAGGGTTTAAAGTAATGTATCCAAAATCAGACACTGTAGGACAGTTGAATCCCTCCATGATGAGTTTACCCTTGCAGCAAGATATTGGTAATTGCCAGATGATAAAGATGAGATAAGGTTATGGAGCTGGAATTTAAATATAGGCAGCCACATACTGTATATTCTTAATGGAACTAAGATGAATCCTTGACGGAGGAGGTGGACTATCTGAGGATACTTGTGGATAATAAACTTAACTTAAACAAATCTCCCAGCCAGATATCTCTAGAATATGCTGTGCAGGTTTTATCTTTGCTGCTCAAAATGGGCATTATTGCCAAAGAGAAGGTCTAGAGAAGAGAGGCTAAGCTAATAAAGACAGTGAGAGGTCTCGGTTTTGAGGAAAGGCTGGTGAAGTTGTTACAGTTTACACAGGAGAAGAAGCGCTTGAATACGTACAGTAAAAATATGTAAGGGGACTATAAAGTAAATTCTTCTAGAGGACATCCCATGAGATTAGACTTTAGCCAATACAAATTAACACATGAGGCTTTCTGTGTCAATGAATCAATGTCCATTCATAGAGGAATAGAGATACTGTAGATATAGGTTGAAAAAAGACACACGTCCATCACATTCAACCTTTCAACTCTATTTTAACCTGCCTAACTGCTAGTTGATCCAGAGGAAGGCAAAAAACACTCAAATTTGTCTCAGAGGGGGAAAAATTCCTTCCTAAATCCAAGATGCAATGGGACCAGTCCCTGGATCAACTTGTACTATGAGCTATCTCCCATATCCCTGTATTCCCTCACTTGCTAAACACCATCCAACCCCTTCTTATACCTATCTAATGTATCAGCCTGTACCACTGATTCACGGGAGACAATTCCACATCTTCACAGCTCTCACTGTAACAAACCCCTTCCCAATATTTAGCTGGAACCTCTTTTCTTCTAATCGGAATGGGTGCCCTCTTGTCA
Organism: Xenopus laevis; assembly: GCF_017654675.1. Lineage (NCBI taxonomy): Eukaryota > Metazoa > Chordata > Amphibia > Anura > Pipidae > Xenopus > Xenopus laevis. The sequence continues at coordinate 9,929,656 of NC_054384.1, forward strand.
GCTGGAAGGTACCATACCAGATAAAAGCAAGTCTGGGACTAAAACCGAACTATATAACAAATAGAGAAAGAACTGGCAAAAGAAAGGCAAATCTGTGTTTACTTGAGTGACAATATTCTGATGGAGTTCCTTTGGGTCTCTTGGCTTGGTTTAGTGCACTGTAGTGTGTGTGTACGGCACTCTGATTAGTTGTACCAACCAGTGCAGAATCAGCAGTGCACTAGAAGGGACTTTATTTCTTAATCCATCATAAGTGATTGTTCTGAGCCATATCCAGCCACAAAGGCTGATGTTCTGGGCTTAAAAGGAAATGTATAGACCACCCAAGAAGGTTTCCTGATCTACTCCAGATGGAGGGAACCAGTGACCTTATTCCTTGTTATAAAATGAGACTTTGAAGAAAAAGCGGAAAATAGAAATCATGGGAAACCTTGATTCAGGGAAAGGCTTGAGAGTTATATTTAGTGATTAGTGAAGCAAATTAGCTTTCTGTTTTTGATTACGTACAGTACGTGTATTCACTCGGTGTCAAGCTGGCCTTGAGTGATGCAGTGCAGTGTAACTGTGGGAAGGAATATTCAACCCAAATATTGCTCAGAGCTCTGTTGTGTATGAGTAGCTGCTGGGATCTGGGGCAAGATGTTTTGGAGGCAGGAGAGGGGATAGAGCTTTGTAGAAGAGCCTCAATTCTGCACCATTTGTAAAGGAATTTCCCAGAGAAACCAAAACATATAAACACAATAATGCTGATCTAGAAACACAATAATGCTGACTTATAAACACAATAATGCTGACTTATAAACACAAGGGGTGAAAATATTTTGAACAGGAGGCTGGAATATTAATAGGAGAGGCCTGAATAGAAAGATTAGCAACAAACAGTAGCAATAACAATAACTGTGCATCCAAATAAAGCGTTTGTTACAGAGAAAAAGGAAATCATTTTTATTTAATTATAATGGAGTCTTTGCGAGCTTTCTGAATAACAGATCCCACGCCTTTTAAAAAAAATATTTCCTTTTTCTCTGTAATAATAAAACAGTAGCTTGTACTTGATCCCAACTAAGATATAATTAATCCTTATTGGAAGCAAAACCAGCCTATTGGGTTTATTTAATGTTTACATGGTTTTCTGGTAGACTTAAGGTATTAAGATGCAAATTACAGAAATATCCATTATCCAGAAAACCCCAGGTCCTGAGCATTCTGGATAACAGGTCCCATAGCTGTATCTGTACAACCACACTGCTTATTGCCAGGGTGTCTGTGGTAGCAATATCAGTATAAACAATATTTGGTAGTAGCTTTAAAAGCGGGATTTCCCCACAAGCCACGGATCACCATGCACAATAACAGGGGTAAAGGACTCTGCTGCAGCCAATCACAATAGCAGGAATTAAATCTTACTGCTACTGTCTATAATGACTTTCTAGGCCAGTGATCCCCAAACCAGTGGCTCGTGATCAACATGTTGCTCATCGACCCCTTGGATGTTGCTCCCAGTGGCTTCAAAGCTTATTTTTGAATTCCAGGCTTGGAGGCAAGTTTTGGAGGCATAAAAAACACCTGTACTACCAAACAGAGCCTCCTATAGGCTGCCAGTCCACATAGGGGCACAACCCTTAGCCAGTCACAACCCTTATCTGGCACCTCCATTGACTTCCTTCATGCTTGTGTTGCTCCCCAACTCTTTGAATGTGGATTCCAGATAAAAAAAGGTTGGGGACTCCTGTTCTAGACAGTTTGGGGGAGACAATAATAACCCCTTGCACAAAGTCAGGACTGGACAGAATGTGTTTGCTTAGATGGGAGCAGAAGTGCACAGATCCCCTACTCGGTTTCAGTTACTGCAATTACAGATTCTACCAGGAGATGGCAGCCAAGCATCACATTAGGATTAATATTCCAACTATCCTTCACTTTGCTGGAAAAAGTAGTAAGTAAATAATTCCCTTGTTGTCAACAATTATGGGATAAGACAGATAATAAAAAATCACAGTTTCAACTGTATTTCAGCAATCAGACTGAGCTGATAATAGGAAGTTGATCTCCACAATGAATGAGGTTATTTATACTACTTCCCCCCTATCATTACATCCCATCAGGGAAATCCTATTGCATTGCACATTGTGTTGCTCTCGTGTTATTTTTCTAACCTTTTAGGAGCTTTTCCTATTTACCTTTTCTAAGTTATAGGGTAGAAGTTTTGATATGAAGCATAACAACAGCGGTGTAAAGGTGATATCTTTATTGGCTAACAGAGATGATAATCACAAAGTCGTGGCGGATTTGATTTTGACCGACCCCCAGTCTATGGCCCACCAGCCATTATAGTTCTTCTGCAATGCCTGGGGCCCCCAAAGCTCTAAATTGAAGAATGCTTAAAGGAAAACTAAAGCGTAACTAAAGAAGTAGGTAGAAATGTTGTACATTATGTTTTGAGCTTCTGTACCAGCCCAAGGCAACCACAGCCCTTTAGCAGTAAAGATCTGTGTCTCCAAAGATGCCCCAGTAGCTCCCCATCTTCTTTTCTGCTGATTCACTGCACATGCTCTGTGCTGCTGTCACTTACTGAGCTTAGGGACCCACTCACAATATACAGTACACATAGAATAGAAATGTCACAATATAAGGCTGATTAGTAATTAATACAGATAATTACTACATGGCAGCACAGAAACCAGTGCAATTAGCATCAGAATTTAATAATCAGCAAACCTGTAGCATCAGCTTATATTACAGCCAGGGAAGCTCATTTTCTGCTGGATAATTAGTGACGAGCCCTAAGCTTAGCTTCTCAACAGCCAATCAGAGCCCACTGAGCATGTGAGTGTCACAGACACTTTCCAAGATGGTGACCCCCTGTGACAAGTTTGAAGTCCTGGATCATTGCTGCTATTGACAAGCTCAAACTTTAGCCTCGTGCAATAAGTTCATTATATGAAATATGGCATTTTTAGCAATATTTATTTTTAGGGTTTAGTTCTCCTTTAAATCTATAATCTTGAAACAAATGTAATAATTGACTCAAGCTCAAGTTATTTCTCTACCTGCTATTTAATGGATTAAAGTTTCCTACCTAAGCCTAAATCTGCTATTCATGGGCACTGTTTGTGCTGGCAGATTCACAGTCACAATGGTTCCCACCTGCTGCTTTAGAGATAGGACACGTACTTTATATAGAACTGGACTTAGAAGTGGCCCAGCATTATCAGAGCAAGATGTACCTTTATGGAATGAAAGCCGTAACTCTCATAGGGCTTCTCTGCTTTGCATGGTCTCATGCCTTTCCTATGGGTAAGTCCAACAAAGAATATTCTGATTTTATTAAATAGGAGCCCAGGTAAGTGACTGTGCCATTCTATAAGGTACACATTATACTCACCTGTGCTATATTGTATATTGTATTTTTTTTCTCCAGTTTGAAATTTTAGCAACTATTTGGTTGCTAGGGTCCAATTTACCCTAGCAACCAGGACATTGAGGATGGATGAATAGGAAAGGGGCTGAACAGAAACATAAGGAATAAAAAGCGACAAAAACAATAATATTGTAGCCTTACTGAGCAATCGTTTTTTCGGTTGCCGGCTCAATGACCCCCGTTTGAAGGCTGGAAATAGGCACAAAAAAAAAAGCCCAATTCAACAAGCCAAGAATATGACACTTAGGGGCGGATTTATTGAGGGTTTAAGTGAAAATTCGAATTAAAAAAATTTGAATTTCGAGCTAATTTTTGTGTACTTTGTGAACTATTTGAATTTGAAAAAAATATCAAAATTTGAATATCGAAATGTACTGTCTCTTTAAAAATTCGACTTTGACCATTCACAATCTAAAACCTGCCGAATTGCTGTTTTAGCCTATGGGGGACCTCCTAGAATCTTTTTGGAGTCAATTGGTGGTTTGAAAAAAAAACTTTGAATCTAATTCGATCGAATACGATGTTACTTCAATTCCTACAATTCTAATTCGAACGAAAACGGCCTATTCACCCGGAAAAAAAAAAAATCATTTTTTTTTTTGGATAAAATACGGTTGGTCTTTTTTTAGGGTCAGTTAAGATATGCTTTACCACGTGCATGTTGAACTTATGATCATTGTATAAAATTGCAGTCAGATATATTAAATGAAAATTAAAGGGCAGATCCACCCAAAAAAACTTGTATACGAAGCACCTTTCCAGTATTCATTTATTGCACATTATCAGTGGTTATAAAGTTATGGGCAAATGCAATTGCCTTTGAAAGCCGTGTCTATCTCTCCGCATTGTTCCAGGAGTCAGAACAGGAAAAAAAAGATTATTATTATTTTCATTGCAATTGCATTTATAATTAACTTTAAAAACGGTGTGTCTATTGGAGTGGGAAATTTGCCTAGAATTACAGATCCTTACATTATCCAAGATTTTGGTTGATTTTTTTTTTGTAAGTCTCATAGTTTAGTGGTTTGTTACCACTTTGCATAATAATAAGAAAATGTATTTAAATATGTTTGTTTTCTGTTTTTTCAGTTCGTCTTGTTCCCTTTCCTATGACTCAAGGTCCCTCCAAAGAATCAGAAACACTGGAAAAGGATTTCAATAATTTGCCGCTACTAAAAAATCCAGGTGATAAACGCTGTGAGGCTGAGCATCAATAGAGAATGTTGTCTCTACTGTTGGGATTAAATCACAGGGATGAATTGAAGCATTAGGCAGTGGTTCACAAACGGTGGGCAAAATGTCTGTTTAAAGGGCATGTAAAGTCTAAAATAGAATAAGGCTAGAAATGCTGTATTTTGTATACTAAATATAAACATGAACATACTGCACCACAAGCCTAATCAAACAAATAATTTATGCTTTCAAAGTTGGCCACAGGGGGGTCACCATCTTATAACTTTGTTATACATCTTTGCAAGACTAAGACTGTGCACATGCTCAGTGTGGTCTGGGCTGCTTAGGGATCGTCATCAACAAAGCTGCTTGAGTTCTGCATGGCTGGGAAGTAAGGCAGGGGCTCCCCCTGCTGTTCATAAATATGATTGTTTCCCTGCAGAGCAGTTAGGGACCGTCTGACAATTCCTATCCACAGCAGTAAATGAAGGGAGAATTTCAATGCATACAGTCAGGTTTCTTATAAAAACAGTACACATTTTTTAATTAAAGTATATTGGAGATAGGTTTCTTTTTCATTAAAGAAAGTAAAAATGGGATTTTATTTTTTTGCCCTTACATGCCCTTTAAAGCCAAGTTTGACATCCAAATTTGAGCATAAAAATGACTTGTTCTAAATATTGTAGAAACTATGGCTGAAATACTGAGATTTTCCCATAACTGTGACCTTGTTATGAGCTAAGCGGGCCCTGACCAAAGGTTGGACCTCTAAACGGAGCTTGAAAAGAAAAAAAGTCTGACAGCCATTGGTATAAGGGCAGTTGGAATTGATCATTTCCCATAATGCTTCTTGCAGAGGATGGAGTTACTGACATTCAGGAATAGTCATTTTCCTAAAAAGCCTCTATATCTCAAAGATCACCCGAACTGGCCTAGAGTGTAGGCTCCTCTGGTCTAGTCTTTGAGTCCCACTGTTTGGGAGCACTGCTATATGGGAACCAATGAGAGATACAGGGGAGCTTGGATTTCAAACTCTTATCATCATCATCGTCATTTATTTATTTAGCGCCGACAAGTTACGGAGTGCTTTACATTGATAAAGAACAGTGAACAAATGGTGAATAACAAACAAGGGTTTACAGAGTATGATAGGATTAGAGGGCCCTACTCGTAACAGTTTACAAAGTAAAGATTGGGGTACCAATAAGACATAAGGATTTTAGAAACATATTTGTGATTTAAAATACATTTATGAGGACTGATTAATTAAGGTACGTTGAATAAGCTTCCCTGAACAGGTGGGTCTTTAGGGAGCGTTTGAAAGTTTGGAAAGAAGTAGAATGTTTTAACAGCTCGAGGCAGAGAGTTCCAGAGAAAAGCAGAAGCCGCAGAGAAGTCTTGTAGATGAGAATGGGCAGAAGTGATGAGAGGAGGAGAAGAGAGGAGAAGGTTGCACGAAGGACTGATATTGTAACTCTTACTCATACCAGAGTTTAATTGACTAAATTATTTATGGGTGTCCCCCAAAAAACTAGGGATGCACCGAATCCAGGATTCGGTTCGGGATTCGGCCAGGATTCGGCTGAATCCTTCTGCCAGGCCGAACCGAATCCGAACCCTAATTTGCATATGCAAATTAGGGACGGGGAGGGAAATCACGTGACTTTTTGTCAGAAAACGAGTAAGTAAAACATTTTTCCCCTTCCCACCCCTAATTTGCATATGCAAATTAGGGTTTCGGATTCGGTTCGGTATTTGGCCGAATCTTTCATGAAGGATTTGGGGGTTCGGCTGAATCCAAAATAGTGGATTCGTTGCAACCCTACAAAAAACATTAACCAATGATTATATAGTAAAAATATCTTCCAATAATGCATCACTTCCTTCAACAGACATCAGCATTATAGGCAAAGTCAACAAACATATAGTGGATTTCATTCATTGTCTGTGTCAACCCCACCCCATCCTTCATCATTCCAATGATCATCTTCCATCTTTCCTCTTTAGCTTTTCCTCTCCCTTTGCCACCACCTAACAATGCTGTACAGAATGACTTCTCATCATACAACCTTCATGTTCACTTGCATCAAGTCAACTTCTGGATTCTATTAGGTAATGGAGACTAATATAGTACTAATGTTGTATTAAGATCATTGGAGGCTTGCTGCATTATGAGACGGACTCAACGGGTTATGAGGTTGGGTGAGGGGCTGCATTTCACAGAGAGAGAGAGAGTGAGTATATTATTCTTCCCTGCTGTAGCAGAACCTGATTAAAACTAGATGGCTCTTAATTAAACGTGGCATCTGGTGGAGCATTATCACTTCTCCCATGGGCTCACCTTTTCTAGTGTCAAAAAATTACAGAATCGACCTGAAAGTTGACCATCTTAAATATATATCCATAGTTGCCAAATGCTCTTCTTTTCATGGACAGAGTGTGGCTCCATCATGGAAATGCCTCTTTACATTGACCAACTGCCCAGAAAAATTCACATACACCTCTCATGAACAGAATTCAGTTCCAATAACCTACAGACCATACAATCTCAAAGAGACCCCTAAAATTAATGTTAATATAGGAGAGGATAGATATAGGATCCATTATCCAGAAACCGCTTATTAAGAAAGCTCCGAATTATGGGAAGGCCATCTCTCATAGACTAAATTTCAAGCAATTCATTTTTATTTTATTTATTTATTTTTTTTAAGTAATTTTCCTTTTTCTGTAAAAATTAAACCGTACCTCGGCTTGATGCTAAATAAGATGCTTGAATCCAAATTGGGGTTATTTAATGTTTAAATGATTTTAGCAGACTTAAGGTATAGAGATCCAGATTACAGAAAGATCCCTTATCTGAGAAAATCCTAAATCAAGCATTCTGGATAACAGATCCTATCCCTGTAATGGTAGCTATAGAAATCACTGCTGATTACTGTGTCCAGTAGTAGTAGAACATGAGGAGGCTGCAGCCCATACGGATGGATAGAGAGGTTGGGAATAGGAAGCTGGTGGATATTTGGAAGATTTATAGAGGTTTCTAGTAAGAGAAGCATTTACCTGTCCCCGCAGGGCAAATCACAATCTGCACAAGGGAGGGCAAATGCGGGACTTCTAGGGCAATGATCATCTGCAGTAAAATTATTAGCAGTGGTGTAACTATAGAGGCAGCAGACCCCACAGTCGCAGAGGGACCGGGGAACAGGGGGACTCGGACTTTGGGGTCTGCTTCCTCTATAGCTAATAGAAAAATCCCTCCTCCCAGCCACTCTCTTACCTGCTGCGAGGAAAGTGGACACAAGTCAGGCGAGAGTGGGTGGAGACTGGGCATGGCGTGGGTGGGGCAGAGGCAGGACATGGTCGGTGCGGAAGCAGGACAGGAAGTGGGTGGGAGGATGAGGATTGGAGTGTGCTGGGCCCAGCGCACTCTATCTAAGCCAATTTTTCTATACATAAAGAAAGAGAATGGGTTGTCTGAGTGGGGTCTTTGGGTCAGTCTGCATATCTTAACAATACACGTGAACAAATAGTTTTTCTTTTTAAATGTAGCTAGGGATATCAGAGACGTTGATGATGACTATGAGACTATATTAGAGGAGGATGAGGAAGTCACCACCTCAGAAGAAGATTTTGACTATGATCCCACTGAAGATCCCACTAAAGATCCCACTGGAGATCCCACTGAAGATCCCACAGAAGATCCCACCTCTGAATCAGACGTCAGCGAGTCTCCTCTCAACTGAAAGTAATCTACTCTGAAATCCAGTCAAAATAACTGGGCTAATCTCCCACCCAACTAGACTCATAAAGATCTGTCTCTCTGATCTCAGCTGAGGATAAATCTGCTTCTGGTAGAAAAAAAAAAAAAAAGAGGTCAAGTATTTCCCAGGATCATGCGGAGATATATTTGCTCCTAGACTTGATAAATAAACGGCAGAGAAACTCAACCATCTGATCCATATGCAGGTCCTAGATTTTTCCAGATAATATCAATGAAGTTTGCATGGCTATTCTCTGTTTCTATTAAAAATGGCAAATATGATAAGATTTTAGTAGGAATATGGTATTTATCTCTCATTTGCTAAAAGGGGGGGCAAAATACAAAAGACAAGCCTAGCGTGGCATATATTTTACCCACAATGCACCTTGCACTCCCATGTGTGTACCTGCCATTGTCAGATGCAACTCTTTTTTTTATTATAATTAAGATGAGTTGACCATGAGTAAGAAATGTTACTGCTGGCAGTTAGCTGGTCATTATGAAAGGTCTAGAAATCAGAATATTTTCATTGCACCAGGAGAACAGGAAATTTTTCAAGAAAGTTTTGTCAGTGATGTCATAATATAACAAGCATTCTGTCAGTGATGTCATACTATAACAAGCATTCTGTCAGTGATGTCATATGCCCCTCCCCAGGCAGCTAGGCTGAAAATTACAGCAGTAAAGCAGCATTAAATGAGAAAGACAAACCTGCTATTTATTAAATGCAACATTTACATTCCCTTTATTTTATGTTTTTCCTTATTTTACACAGTTTTTGTGGTCCCACCAATTCTGATTTGAATGGGTGTTTTTTTTTAACCAAATTTTATACCTTATTTTCACACACTTTACACCAACATATTTCCTTGCTGCTCCCATAGTGTACGCATTAATGGTGTCTAAACTGTGCAGGCTTCTTCGTCCAAGAGAACATTCATTTGGTTATTTATATTCCTGTATTTTTCTGGTTCCTTAAAAACTGAAAATTGGGGTTAAGAGAACAATCAGTAACAGTATTAAACAGCTACCTTTTATAAAGGGGAAAAAATTATTTGATGTAATAAATGCTCAGAAGAGTAGATTGGTGGGTATACGTCTGCTTTAATTCTCTTCCCTCAGAATATTTCAGTTTGGTCAAATCCAGTTATGTCGACTTTCTGCAAAGCCTAAACCTTTTGGGGTCTGATTTGGGGCTCCTCAGGGAAAAATTGGGCTGCTGGGAGTTATACTGTAATCTGCTTCATGTAGTTTATTAGTTTTCCAGTTTATATTTGACCTATTTGGTGGTGATTCCGAGGGCCACCTCTAATCTGCTGCACTTTCTGTTAGTGGGATTTATACCTGGAACAGATGAAGTGTTACACAGAACTAGTAAATACAAAAATAGCCACATAAAGAAATATTTACTCACGGCCTGCAGTGCGTCCTGTTTCTGGACAAGTGTGATAATCAGCCTATTGTAATGCAAAGACTATACCCAACAATATGAGACACTTCTGTTTTGTGCCCTTATTTTCTCATACAGTGCAACTAAGTGTTATACTTCTCTCTGTGAGAGATAGAGACCTTCACCGGTCACTGGATGATTTTTAGCTACATCCCATTCCACCCAGACCATACTCTGCTTTGCCCAGACCATGCCCGAGAAACTTCTCTGCTGGGGGGTTGAGGGTTACCAGGATTGGAGGTAAATTTAGATTGAGGCACTAAGACAGGGGTGCTCAACCCGTGAGCCACGCTCAAATGTAAAAACTGTTGGGGAGCCACATGAGCAAGAAAAAATTCCTTGGGGGGGTGCCAAATAAGGGCTGTGATTGGCTAATTTATAGCCCTGTGTGGACTGCTAGCCTACAGGAAGCAGTTGGACTAAAGCTGAGGGGCAAACTAGGTTGTAAGTGGCACATTTAAATCAGGTCACAGAATGACACAGACTGGAATTATGTATGCACCAGAGGAAGGCAGATATGCCGAAACATGTTGTGTAAAACAATCCTTTAAATTAACACACCATGATGCTTTAAAAAGCACTGTGCTCTCCGGGTTCAATTTTCTTTATTTGGAATCTTCTGCAACTTACGCGGGTTGGTACCTGATGAGAGGCACCATAGAGCCAAGACTGCATACGAGGACAAGCTTCCGTCTGCCTGAAGACTGATGAAAAAATTGAAATGAAATGTGAGTTGATATTCTGTGCTGGATTTTTTATGCTGTATAGCCATGGGGGCAGCCATTCAAGCACAGGATACACAGTAGATAAGAGATAAGTACTACTATAGTTTATATAAACAAGCTGCTGTGTAGCCATGGGGGCAGCCATTCAAGCACAGGATACACAGTAGATAACAGATAAGTACTACTATAGTTTATATAAACAAGCTGCTGTGTAGCCATGGGGGCAGCCATTCAAGCACAGGATACACAGTAGATAAGAGATAAGTACTACTATAGTTTATATAAACAAGCTGCTGTGTAGCCATGGGGACAGCCATTCAAGCACAGGATACACAGTAGATAACAGATAAGTACTACTATAGTTTATATAAACAAGCTGCTGGGTAGCCATGGGGGCAGCCATTCAAGCACAGGATACACAGTAGATAACAGATAAGTACTACTATAGTTTATATAAACAAGCTGCTGTGTAGCCATGGGGACAGCCATTCAAGCACAGGATACACAGTAGATAACAGATAAGTACTACTATAGTTTATATAAACAAGCTGCTGTGTAGCCATGGGGGCAGCCATTCAAGCACAGGACATACAGTAGATAACAGATAAGTACTACTATAGTTTATATAAACAAGCTGCTGTGTAGCCATGGGGACAGCCATTCAAGCACAGGATACACAGTAGATAACAGATAAGTACTACTATAGTTTATATAAACAAGCTGCTGTGTAGCCATGGGGGCAGCCATTCAAGCACAGGATACACAGTATTCTTGAGAATACACTCAAGAGACTAATGCAGGTAAATGTTACCTTTGAGGAATGGGTTTATCATGGCAACTATGGACCTGCAAGTCTCCCTGTCACAGACATAATATATCCGATGAAATGAAACTGAAGGGAGGTTGGTTGAGACTGGCTTTTGAAAATGTTTACATTAAAATAAAAAAAGGCCTTTGCATGATGTAAAGACACTGCTAATTCTTAGATTGAAATAAAGGTTAAATCGTATTATTCCCTGTCTTAAATTTCCTTTGCACAAAGGGATAAAACATGGGTAAACTTTTTACTAATGGACGTGAGGATTAAGAAGAAATGTAATACTACCCTGGTGTTTGTAACGAGGAAGTCAAATAAAAATAAAATTAGCCAACTTGGAGACACATTTTTCTTAAATTTGATTTCCTTTCCTACTGGAATGGTCTTAATACTTAAAATATTGGTCCTTACAATGACCATCTGATTTGATAGGGAATTCTATAGACTGGCAAGAAATCTTTGAATGCTGCTGGTACTACTTATTTTTTGCAGTCTAAGTAGTAAACTCTTCCCATAGATCTTCCTGTTTTCAGTTACTTTTCCATGTCCCACTCTGTTTAGCATCTCCCTCATGTCCCTTTTGATGAGCTTCCACCCTGTATATACTTGTGACCTTGCTCTTGATTCCTCAGTGATAGTTCCATCAGAATCCAACTGCCATTTTATTTTCCTGATCTTTCCTTTCACAGGTCTTTTGTTATCTCCTCGTCCATGTTTAATCCTTTTCATGATGTCCATAGTTCCTTTCTTTGCCCCTTTCCCTGTTATTGCACCTTCTGATGAATATTTCCCTACTCCTCTCCTTTTCCATAACTTTTCATTTGCTCTTTTTCTTTCCCATGCCTCTTGCCATGGTCCATTTCCATTACACTTTCCATATCCATCCTTTCCGCATGGCTATTTCTACAAGCTATTTGTTTTCCATGACCCATTTTACTGTTTCCATGGCCTTCTATTGACAGTACATTGAGTATTGAAGTAGGTGCTTTCTCTGCCTGGGCCCAGGTGGGGGGAACTGTCCTTACTAGATGTTAGCTAAGCACTAGTAGATTATCTGAGAGCCCATCTGAGAGGCAGCTAGGTTAGCCAGAAAGGTCAGTGTTTAGTCCCACAATTAGGTTAGTGTAGTTAGTAGAACCCCTAAGGCAATTATGAGACAGTTACAATTATAGGTGTTTATCTGTAGCTTAATTGGAACCTATGAGCTCATGAGCTACTGGTTGGGGATCACTGCCTTATAACAATGTGGTTTCAGTTATTTGGCTTTTTGTTCATCTGCTCTCTAGTTTAGTATTTAAGCAGATATTGTGATGTTGTGTCCCATTTACACCAGCAATCAGGCAGGGGTGTGAATGAAAGTCTGGAATATAAATAGGTGAGGGCCCGAATAGAAAGTAATAAAAAGTGAGAGTCACAATAGGATGGTAGCATCACACAGCAATACCTTTTTTTTTTTTTGCCAGGGTAAGTGACACCCTTGTGAAAGCAGGACATATTGTCAGTTTCCCAGGTGCTCCTTGTGATCTGATAAACTTCAAAAACTCAAAATGAAGCCCAATGTAAAAGTTGCTAGGCCAAGGACATTGTATAACAGGCTAAAAGTTATTAAAAGGTGAACCACCCCTTTACATCTAGAGTTTCCAATAAGGCTTCAATTTGGAGCTGAATGCTTATTGGCTGTCTTTGGTGTTAAGTAACAGGGCAGGCAATATTCGAATTTTTCTTGAATCTTCAGGAGGCCGCACAAAACATTGGGGCTTGAAAACAAAAGTCTGGAAACTCCCTCACTAGTCCTATTTAGCACAAAAAATTTGGACAATATCAAAATATTTAGCCTAAATATATACCATCAGTTGCCTTGCCCTGTTCCAGTTTGCTACGTTACTCGTTTCCAGCCATTACCACTGACATATTTCCCTATCTTCTTACTCTTAGGGCAGAGACACGGGGTCAGATTCGGGGAAATTAGTCGCCTGGCAACAAATCTCCTCTTCTTCGGGGCGACTTATCTCCCTGAACTAGGGATGTAGCGAACTGTTCGCTGGCGAACTTGTTCGCGCGAACTTCGACCGTTCGCGTCCGACGAATGTTCGCGAACGTCGTGCGACGTTCGCATTTTGAGTTCGCGTTCGATTCGAATACAAATCGTTCGACCATTCGACCATTCGAATTCCTTCGACCGCTAAAAATCGAACGATTTCCATTCGTTCGAACGATTGTAAGCATTCGATCGAATGAAAAGCATTCGATCGAATGCTTCGATCGTTCGATCGAACGATTACAATCCTTCGATCGTTCGAATTGAACGATTTTAGCGGGTGTTCGAAGTTCGCGAACTGTTCGCGAACGTTCAAATTTTTTGCCGGTGTTCGCGAACGGCGTTCGCGAACACCAAATCGGCAGTTCGCTACATCCCTACCCTGAACTGCCTTCCCGTAGGCTAGAACATAAATCGCCGACGGGATGGCACTTGGAGTGCTGCGTTCTCCGAAGTCGTCTGAAGTTTCCTTGTTAGGCAACTTTGGGCAACTTCGGAAAATGAAGTGATCCGGGTGCCATCCTGCCGGTGTTTTACATTCTAGCTGGCGGGAAGGCAGTTTGGGGAGATTGGTCGCTCCGAAGAAGAGGAGATTTGTTGCCAGGCGACTAATCTCCCGGAATCTGACCGTGTGCGTCTCTGCCCTTACAGAGTGTATGTGACATGTTGTATATAATGCTTAGATCACCATTGTGCTCACATTCCAGTTGAGGACTTGTTTTTTTGAGACAAGGAAAATACAAATGTTTGTTGTAACATTTTAATGATGTCAGTTTTTTCTACATTAATTGAAACTATAATTGCAGCCATCTTTCTTTCATTCCTTATTTGTTCCCGTCTGTGATCCTCAGGACTCTGATGTCTGCTCTCCTGGAGGCTTAGACTCCCTTTCGTTTTCTATTTGATCCTTGTTTGATATATGTTTCATCTACCTGGGCTTCCCCTTTGATAGGTCCTTTGTGGTGCAACTTCTCATACTGAAATCTTTTCCCATGTCCTTCTCTAGGCTTATGTTTTGCTCCTTTCCGATGACCCTTTACATGTGCTTCTCTTTTATCACGGCTCTTCTCTTTGTCATCATCGTGTAAGCACTTGATGTCCTTTTCAGCTGGAAGAAATCAAGCAAAGGTTCTTGTTGGAAAAAATGTTAATCTAAAAATCATCCATCTAACTCATTACCAGGGGCAGCTACAAGCTACAGGTGCCTCAAGGGAAAGGGTGCAAAGTGCAAAATACACTGAGCTTTGCATCTATTTATTTTTGAGTCTTCCCTATCATTGTAAATGAGCATTAGTATGGACAAAATATTCTATGCATTTATATTTATAAGGAGGAAAAGGAGAGGTAAATGGTTTCCTTTAAAGGAGAACTAAATAAATGTAGCTAAAAATGCCATATTTTATATAGTGAACTTATTGCACGAGGCTAAAGTTTCAGCTTGTCAATAGCAGCAATGATCCAGGACTTCAAACTTGTCACAGGGGGTCACCATCTTGGAAAGTGTCTGTGACACTCACATGCTCAGTGGGCTCTGATTGGCTGTTGAGAAGCTAAGCTTAGGGCTCGTCACTAATTATCCAGCAGAAAATGAGCTTCCCTGGCTGTAATACAAGCTGATGCTACAGGTTTGCTGATTATTAAATTCTGATGCTAATTGCACTGGTTTCTGTCCTGCCATGTAGTAATTATGTGTATTAATTACTAATCAGCCTTATATTGTGACATTTCTATTCTATGTGTACTGTATATTGTGAGTGGGTCCCTAAGCTCAGTAAGTGACAGCAGCACAGAGCATGTGCAGTGAATCAGCAGAAAAGAAGATGGGGAGCTACTGGGGCATCTTTGGAGAGACAGATCTTTACTGCTAAAGGGCTGTGGTTGCCTTGGGCTGGTACAGAAGCACAAAACATATATGGGGCAAATTCACTAAGCGCCGAAGCGCCGAACGCTAGCGTTAATTCGCTAGCGTTTGGCATTTTCGTTACTGCGCAAATTCACTAACGAATGCTGGCGTAGATTCGCTAGTGTTACTTCGCACCCTTACGCCTGGCGAATTTTCGCTAGCGACGTAACTACGCAAATTCACTAACGCGCGCATTTTTCTGAACGCTACCTTTTACGCTAGACTTCCTTCGCCACCTCAGACCAGGCGAAGCGCAATAGAGTAGATAGGGATTGCTTCAAAAAAAGTCAAAAATTTTTCTAAGTCCCAAAAAACGCTGGCGTGTTTTCTACATTATGGGTGATAGGCTGAAAAAGATCGAAAATTTTTTTGGGGCTCCCCTCCTTCCCCCCTACATTTCCTGACTCATGGCAACTTAACTATACAGTGGGCACATGTGTAGGGCAAATTAAAAATTTTATTTGATGTTTTGAAGCTTTTCTAGCCATTTGTAGTGATTCTACGTATTCCTCCATTGAAATTTGAATTTGGCGCCTTATGCAAATTAGCCTTCGCTAGCGTAACTTCGCTTTACTTAGCGAAGCAACGCTAGCGCAACTTCGCAACCTTACGCTACCCCTGAGCGCAACTTCGGATTTTAGTGAATTTGCGAAGCGCTGGCGAAACTACGCCTGGCGAAGTGTGGCGAAGTGCGGTGAAGTTACGCCTGGCACAACTACGAATCTTAGTGAATTTGCCCCATAATGTGCAACATTTTTAGCTACTTCTTTAGTTAGGCTTTAGTTCTCCTTTAAATAAAGGTATTTTAGGCATCTAAAGAGGAGGAGACAATTTACCCAATGTCATTTTAACGTTTTTTATCTCACAATCCCATTTTGCTACTTAGGTTAAAAGGTACTTACACAATATTGGTTTCTTGCACTTCATTGCACCAGACCAGGTTTTACAACATATAGTATTACCAGTGCATTCCTCATCCGACGTACAGTTTGCTAAACGGCGAGAGTGGTGCTTCTTAGAATGTTCTTCTCCACCTTTATCATCTCTCCATTTCTTGCTCTTTTTCTGGAAATGTCCTTCTACCTTTTCTTTAAGCTCTGGGTGTTTCTCCAAAAACTCTGCAAGGCACGTCCCTCTCTTCTCACCTTTGGCCTTATCAGAAATCTCTGCAGACATAAGATCAATTAGCATTCAAGGAATAGCACATACATTTTACATTGCTTGAATTTGCTTTTGTTGTAGGTCTACTTCTTACCCCATGTGAAATGTATGATGTGAGGATTACAACAAACAATCTGAGACACTTGGGTCTGATACACATCAATGGTTAAAGGGATCCTGTCATCGGAAAACATGTTTTTTTTCAAAGCACATCAGTTAATAGTGCTACTCCTGCAGAATTCTGCACTGAAATCCATTTCTCAAAAGAGCAAACAGATTTTTTTATATTCAATTTTGAAATCTGACATGGGGCTAGACATTTTGTCAATTTCCCAGCTGCCCCTGGTCATGTGACTTGTGCCTGCACTTTAGGAGAGAAATGCTTTCTGGCAGGCTGCTGTTTTTCCTTCTCAATGTAACTGAATGTGTCTCAGTGGGACATGGGATTTTACTACTGAGTGTTGTTCTTAGATCTACCAGGCAGCTGTTATCTTGTGTTAGGGAGCTGCTATCTGGTTACCTTCCCATTGTTCTTTTGTTTGGCTGCTGGGGAGGGGGGTGATATCACTCCAACTTGCAGTACAGCAGTAAAGAGTGATTGAAGTTTATCAAAGCACATGACTTGGGGCAGCTGGTAAATTGACAATATGTCTAGCCCCATGTCAGATTTCAAAATTGAATATAAAAAAATCTGTTTGCTCTTTTGAGAAATGGATTTCAGTGCAGAATTCTGCTGGAGCAGCACTATTAACTGATTCATTTTGAAAAACTTTTTTTCCCCATAACAGTATCCCTTTAACTATGGAATTAAACAAGTAGTAGCATTTGGCAATATACTAGTTCTTCCCATGTATCACCACCCCTATTCTGACCTTTTTCATGCTCTTTTGTTTCACATTTCCCATTTTCATTCTTAGTTCCTTCCATGATCCTTGCCATGCTACACTCCTTTCCTGTGACCATGGCCGCCATCAGGGGGGACAGGGGGGACAAGCGTACCGGGCCCGGGCATGAAGGGGGGCCCGGCAGCGCTGCATTTTTTGAATATCCGGGCCCCCCTTACGAGCGCCCGAGCCGTACATCTTGCCTCTTGCGTTGCCGAATGCGGAAGTGCCGAAAAGCCGAAGCCGATGCAACGAAAAGACCCGAAGTCAAGGAAAAAGCCGAAGTCACGAAGCGCCGAAAAGACCCGAAGTCACGAAAACAGCCGAAGCCGAAGTCCTGAAGCAGCGCAAAGACCCGAAGTCACGAAAACAGCCGAAATTGAAGTCCTGAAGCTGTGAAAAGACCGAAAGTCACGAAAGGAGGCGAAGTTGAAGTACTGAAGCCATGAGTTCAATTCTACTGAACACCAGTTTGTGTTGTATTTTTCTAATCCCCTGGCCACCAATGTATTATTTTAATATTCTATAGGCCCCTGCCACCAATCTTTTTTTTAAAACTTTTTTTTTGGGGCCCCAATTTTTTTTTAACTCGTAAGGGGCCCCTTGCCACCATTGTTTTTCTTTGTTTTTTTAAAAAAAAAAAAAATTAATTTTCTTTTTGGTGGCCCCAATTTTTTTTAACTTGTAAGGGGGCCCCTGCCACCAGTTTTTGTTTTTTTTTCAAAAAAAATTTATTATTTTTTCAAATATTTTTTTTGGGGCCCCAATTTGTTTTTAACTTATAAGGGGGCCCCTGCCGCCAATGTTTTTGGGTTTTTTTTCAAAAAAAAATATATTTTTTTTCAAATTTTTTTTGGGGCCCCAATTTGTTTTTAACTTATAAGGGGGCCCCTGCCACCAATGTTTGTTTATTTTTTAGGTTTTTTTACATTATATTTTGTTGGGGCCCCAAGTTTTTTTTAACTTATTTTTTAAACAATGTTTTAAAAAAAAAAAAAAAAAATTTTTTTTTTTTTGGGGCCCCAATTTTTTATAAGGGGGCCCTGACCATCAATAGCTTTTTACAACTTGTGTGGGGGGGTTACTTTTCTAGCGCTGATGTCTGTGTGGTCTTTGAACTGCGATGTGGAGTGGGCGGTATATGGGGTGGAGCTTGGCAGTCAGTGTGGGCGGGGCCCAGAGGGCCCCAAAAATTTTGTTGTACGGAGCCCCGTGATTTCTAATGGCGGCCCTGCCTGTGACCCTTCCCCTGCTTAAGGCTCATTTACCAGTTTCAGGTGCAAGTTAAGGGGAAGGTGCTAACTGCAAAAAACAAGATCATTTGGATTTGCTTTTTGCACTTTTACCTTGCCCGTCATTGTTTATGAGCGCTAGTACCTAATTAAAATTCTCACCTTCAGCTTCTCTTTTATTCCGACTCTTTTCTTTATGATCCTTGTGTAACCATTTAATGTCCTTTTCAGCTGGAAGATATCAAGCAAAAGTTCTTTTAGAAGTCACCATTACTAATGAACAAAACATTAGGGCTCATATACCAATGGCAGGTGCTAAGTACCGGTGTCTCAATAAATATGAATATGGTGCAAAAAAGTGCAAAAAAAATAGTTTTATACCTGTTTTTGTACTTTAAGCTCTGCCCCATTCTTGTAAATGGGCCCTAGCATCATAACGCCGCTGGCGTGCATAGTAACGACGCTGGCGCGCATGTGCAGTAACAACGCTCGCGCAGTAATGATGTTCGCGCACTGTGCGCAATACCGTGCATGTGCGGGGCACATATCGCACCCTGAATTCCAAGTGGGTCTGGTCTAGGTGTAGGCAGAAGAGGTAGTTGCCCAGTGCCCCCTAATCGTTGTGCCCTAGGCAGCTGCCTCTTCTGCCCACCCCTAGTTCCGGCCCTGCCCACTGAGACACATTCAGTTACATTGAGTAGGAGAAACAACAGCCTGCCAGAAAGCAGTTCCATCCTAAAGTACTGGCTCTTTCTGAAATCACATGACCAGGCAAAATGACCTGAGATGCACCTACACACCAATATTACAACTAAAAAATAATATACTTGGTTCAGGAATACAATTTTACATGGTAGAATTAATTATTTCTAGTGTAAACAATTTTATTTAGAAATAATAATCATGACCCTTTAAATAGGTCATAGACCAAAAGCAAATGTGCTGGGAATAGAATTGCAGCAGCTCTATCGTTCTGTAGTTACAATAAAGGAATTAGGAAACAGATGGTGCTGAAGTCACTCAAGTCCATATTCTCTGAATGTGGAAACGCTATGGATTTCCATTTGTATAAATTTTTTTCCTGTGCTCTTAATGCCCAGTGGCTTTCAAGAAAGTCAATGAAGACATAAAGATGGGCAGCCAAGAACACAGTACACCTGCACTTGCACCTCCCTCCTGCACAAGTCTTCCTTTAAAGGGATACTGTCATGGGAAAAATTTTTTTTTCAAAATGAATCAGTTAATAGTGCTGATCCAGCAGAATTCTGCACTGAAATCCATTTCTCAAAAGAGTTAACAGATTTTTTTATGTTCAATTTTGAAATCTGACACGGGGCTAGACATATTGTCAATTTCCCAGCTGCCCCAAGTCATGTGACTTGTGCTCTGATAAACTTCAATCACTCTTTACTGCTGTACTGCAAGTTGGAGTGATATCACCCCCTCCCTTTTCCCCCTCCAGCAGCCAAACAAAAGAACAATGGGAAGGTAACCAGATAACAGCTCCCTAACACAAGATAACAGCTGCCTGGTAGATCTAAGAACAACACTCAATAGTAAAAACCCATGTCCCACTGAGACACATTCAGTTACATTGAGAAGGAAAAACAGCAGCCTGCCAGAAAGCATTTCTCTCTTAAAGTGCAGGCACAAGTCACATGACATGGGGCAGCTGGGAAATTGACAAAATGTCTAGCCCCATGTCAGATTTCAAAATTGAATATAAAAAAATCTGTTTGCTCTTTTGAGAAATGGATTTCAGTGCAGAATTCTGCTGGAGTAGCACTATTAACGGATGCGTTTTGAAAGAAACATGTTTTCTGATGACAGAATCCCTTTAAATAAGGAGTAGTTACCATTTAAACAAAGGAAATTTGAAAATCTGAGGAGCAGGAGACAATCTGCCAAAAGTAACTTTTTTTTCGTGAGACTGAACAAAAGGAGTTATTTTGCCACTGGGTACTTACAGAATATTGGATTCAAGCATTTCATTGAGCCACGTAGGGTTTTGCAGCAGATAGTGTTTTTTGTGCAGTCCTCATCCAACGTACAACTTGGCAGATTGAAGAATCGGTGAGAGTGGTCTTTCCATTTCTTGCTTCTTTTCTGGAAACGTTCTTCCAACTTTTCTTTGAGATCAGGGTGCTTCTCCAAAAACTCTCCAAGGCACATCCCTCTCTTCCCATCTTCAGCCTTATCAGAATCCCCTGTTTAAATAAGATTTAATTCCTAATGAGTAAGTATCAAACGTTGTACATCATTTTCACATTCATTTTTCATATGCACCATCATTTTTAATTTTCACTTTGCTTTATTTTTTTATGTAGTAGTAGGTCTACCTGAAACCATATGTGAATCTTTGAACCCTTTGCTCAGCTATGTGTATTGTGCTGCCTCATTCCAGAGGGAAATCTATATAAAGCAGCAACTTCAATGACTAAAAAGGATAAAAGGTTATACTAATTGGCCCTACATAGTGATGGGCGAATTTATTCGCCATGCACGAATTTGTGGCAAATTTGCGCGATTCGCCGCCAGCGAATAAACTCGCGAAACGCCCGCGAAAATTCACAGAAAAAATTCGCCGGCGTCAAAAAAATTTTTAAAAAAAAAAAACGGGCGCCGGCGTCAAAAACGAGACGCCGGTGCCGTTTCGTGAATTCGCCCATCACTAGCCCTACATTCATCTCATTGTATCATGAAACTATTAATTGCCCCCCTTTTCAACGCACCCCAAGGTAAATCCAATGGGATTAAATCTGATAATGAAGTTTGATTCTATTATTATAATATAATTTTTAGATAGTTTCACTTTAAAAAGAAATGGGTAAATTCTGTAACAGTGGCAGACAGGGGGTAGAAGTCTAGAAACCCACATGAACCAATCACCTGTTAACTGTTACAGATCTAATATAGTTCTTAATAAATACTAAATAAATTGTACATTTGTTATTAAAATGCAGTCAACAAAAAAGTACAGTTCATACCAATTTACAGATGTAAACAATAACTTGAAATCTATAATCAAAGTCCGAATTTATCTCAATATTTTCTGCTACAAACTCCGATCAGTTTTTTTACGCTTATTTATTATTACGATTATTAAAATTTCCTTTGCGGGAAAAATCTGATTTTCACGATTTTTTCTGATTTTTCATCTGATTTTCGTGATTTTTTCAGATTTTTCAGCTGAAAACTCAGATTTTTGCCTGAAAACTTCGGGGTATTGAACAAAAACCAGCGCACATCAAAAAATCATTGGGACTTCTCCCATTGACTTATATGCAACCTCGACAGATCTGAGATGCCGGATTTTCTGATTCGGACTTTTCCATCCTCTGGGTTTAATAAATTCTGAAATTCTGAAAAAAATTCTAAAGTCCGATTTTGTAAAAAAAAATAAAAATTTTCTCGATTTTTGCATTCGTAGTTTAGTAAATAACCCCCAAATGTATTGAAATACAAACTTTAGTTTTTGCTGCTATTCAAGAAAATCACGTCACAAAATGAAATGAAAAAAGTGATCTTTTTTAAATTCAGTTTTTTTACAAACAAATATTATTCAAATATCAAAATTCATAGAAGTTTGTTTCCAACATTCAAAGGACCTGGGGTTTTCCAGATAAGGGGTCTTTCCATAATTTGGATCTCCATACTTTAAGACTACTAAAAAAATAATTTAAACTTTGAATAAATCCAATAGGATTGTTTTGCCTCCAATAAGGCTTAATTATATCTGAGTTGGGATCAAGTACAAGCGACTGTTTTATTATTACAGAGAAAAAGGAAATCATTTTTAATAATGTGAATTATTTGATTTAAATGGAGTCTATGGGAGACGGCCTTTCTGTAATTCTGAGCTTTCTGGATAATGAGTTTCCAAGTAATGGATCCCATACCTGTATTTTTTTTGAATGTTGAATTTTTAAATGTCACTTTTTGGTGAATTAAAGTGATCAAATTCTTACAATCTGGGGTTTTTCTAAATTGAGTCTATTCAAGATTTTTTTTTTCCATATTTGAGTTTCAGGAAAAAAAACTGAATTACTTATATTCAAAAGATTTTCATATTTCCTATTTAAGGACAACCTGTTTGCAATCTTGCATGGTGCAGATTATGGAATTATCAAGACTTTGCAAAATCTAAACTCATGGATTAGTATTTATAACAAAAAACAATGGTATTTTGTAGTGAATAATCAGTTTTTTGTCTCACCTAACACACTCGCACACACAGCAGCGAACAGCGATACAACGAGCATTTTAGTCCTCATGGTGATTCAGGTCAGATGTTGGAACGATCTGTTTAGATTTCTATATAGAAGAAGACTTATTTCTATGAAAGCAAAGAGACCAGTGGCAGGTCCTTACTGGATTATTCCTTATTAAGGATTATCGTCGGGAGAAGTTTTCAGTAACCTTTGTTCTAATCAAATAATGCTTTTGTTTCAGCAATGAGCTCTAACATCATTTCCTGAAACCCAGCATTAACGCGCAAGGTGGAATGTTCTATACGCTCATGGAAAAACAACAGATTTCTCTTTATTTTGTTGGAATAAAGCTTAGCAATATTTACCGTTGGCATTAAAGCAAGTTTTTACGTCTTTCTGTTGACTCAAGTCTTGCGTTGGGAGGTTTCTCAGGGAAAGATTTTTTTTATTTCTATTGTGATGTTAATGCAGATAATGTGCTGAGTTGACTAGTTGTAGTGAGGTTCAGCTTGAGACTCTCCATCCAGTTAGAGATTGCTAAGAGGCAGTTTGATATTCGAGTCTCAGTGTAAGGTGCTAATAAACAGATATATATATATATATATATATATACACTCATCGTCATAAGATCTCCTAAAGACTTAGGGGCAAATTCACTAAAGCGCAAAGTGGCTAACGCTAGCGCAAATTCGTTAGCGAAGTGGAGCTACTCTAGCGCTACTTCGCACCCTTACGCCAGGCGAAGTTGCGCTATGGTGAAGGGACGTAACTACGCTAATTCACTAACTTGCGGATTTTCATGAACGTTAACTCTTCCGCCAGACTTGCCTTCGCCAACTGAGACCAGGCGAAGTGCAATTGAGTAGATAGGGCTTGCTTCAAAAAAAGTTGAAATTTTTTCTATGTCCCAAAAAACGCTGGCGTCTTTTCCTTTTTAAGGGTGACAGGCTGAAAAAGATTGTACATTTTTTTGGGGTACCCTCTTTCCCCCCTACATTTCCTAACATATGGCACCTAAACTATACAGTGGGCACATGTATAGGGCAAAATAACAACTCTATTTTATTTTATGAAGCTTTCCCAGCTTGTGTAGTGTAATGTATTTGCTGCTACACATACGTCCATTGTACTTTAACTTGGCGCCGTATGCAAATTAGGCATCGCTAGCGTAACTTTGCTTTGCTTGACGAATTAACGCTAGCGCAACTTCGCTACCGTTCGCCTCCCTGAGCGCAACTTCGCATTTTAGTGAATTTGCGTAGCGCTGGCGAAACTACGCCTGGTGAAGTGCGGCGGAGTGTGGCGAAGCTATCGCCGGCGCAACTTTGGATCTTAGTGAATTTGCCCCAAAGTGTGTAAGTACAATAACAAAAGACCAGGTACAGAACCTTGTGGCACCAATGCATTAACTGAACCCGGTGCCTAGTTTTTGATAACACAAGAAACAGAGAAAGATTGCTGTAGGGTGGCCTATAATTTCATGTATTGGCCTCCTGCAGAGTTGAATGCTTATGGGCTCGCTTAGATACTAACAGAACTACATTAGGGTTATGGATATATTTGCATTTCCTTGTAAAAGTGTTTTGCACTAATGGGACCTGATTAAATATTTGGGTGTGAACCCACACGTTTGGAAAACCACAGATTTACTCCTACAATTTGCCGTCTAGCTCACAAACTTCTTATATTGCCATTGTGCTCGTATCCCAGCAGAGAATTTTATTTGAGACAATAACAGTACAAACAGACTTTGATTGTTTTGCCATTTTTATTGCTCTGAATTTGATTCTACATGAACAGAAAACCTGTATATCTGTGCTTATACTTTGATTAGAAGAGTAAGGGGTTGAGGGGGTTATTACGAAATTCTTCAGATATCACTAATTATGATATTCTTTAGGGCTAATTATTTCCCTTATGCTCTCCCTTATTCTTTCCTTTATGCTCTCCCTTATTCTTTCCTTGATGTTCTCCCTTGTCCTTTCCATTATCATCTCCTTTATTCTTTCTGTTCTGCTCTCCCTCATGCTTTCCGTTCTGCTCTCCCTTGTGCTGTTCATTTGATCTTTTTTCCCTAACCTGTTCAGTATCTGTTTTTACTTCCTTGCCTTTCCCTTTGCCATGTCCCTTTCCATGTTCTTCTCCTTTCCCATGTCCCTTTCCATGTTCTTCTCCTTTCCCATGTCCCTTTCCATGTTCTTCTCCTTTCCCCTGTCCCTCATGCTTTCCTTTCTGCTCTCCCTTGTGCTGTTCATTTGATCTTTTTTCCCTAACCTGTTCAGTATCTGTTTGTACTTCCTTGCCTTTCCCTTTGCCATGTCCCTTTCCATGTTCTTCTCCTTTTCCATGTCCCTTTCCATGTTCTTCTCCTTTCCCATGTCCCTTTCCATGTTCTTCTCCTTTCCCATGTCCCTTTCCATGTTCTTCTCCTTTCCCATGTCCCTTTCCATGTTCTTCTCCTTTCCCATGTCCCTTTCCATGTTCTTCTCCTTTCCCCTGTCCCTCATGCTTTCCTTTCTGCTCTCCCTTGTGCTGTTCATTTGATCTTTTTTCCCTAACCTGTTCAGTATCTGTTTTTACTTCCTTGCCTTTCCCTTTGCCATGTCCCTTTCCATGTTCTTCTCCTTTCCCATGCCCCTTTCCATGTTCTTCTCCTTTCCCATGTCCCTTTCCATGTTCTTCTCCTTTCCCATGTCCCTTTCCATGTTCTTCTCCTTTCCCATGTCCCTTTCCATGTTCTTCTCCTTTCCCATGTCCCTTTCCATGTTCTTCTCCTTTCCCATGTCCCTTTCCATGTTCTTCTCCTTTCCCCTGTCCCTCATGCTTTCCTTTCTGCTCTCCCTTGTGCTGTTCATTTGATCTTTTTTCCCTAACCTGTTCAGTATCTGTTTTTACTTCCTTGCCTTTCCCTTTCCCATGCCCCTTTCCATGTTCTTCTCCTTTCCCATGTCCCTTTCCATGTTCTTCTCCTTTCCCATGTCCCTTTCCATGTTCTTCTCCTTTTCCATGCCCCTTTCCATGTTCTTCTCCTTTCCCCTGTCCCTCATGCTTTCCTTTCTGCTCTCCCTTGTGCTGTTCATTTGATCTTTTTTCCCTAACCTGTTCAGTATCTGTTTGTACTTCCTTGCCTTTCCCTTTGCCATGCCCCTTTCCATGTTCTTCTCCTTTGCCATGCCCCTTTCCATGTTCTTCTCCTTTCCCATGCCCCTTTC
This sequence comes from Xenopus laevis, assembly GCF_017654675.1. Classification (NCBI taxonomy): domain Eukaryota; kingdom Metazoa; phylum Chordata; class Amphibia; order Anura; family Pipidae; genus Xenopus; species Xenopus laevis. Next base: position 9,955,643 of record NC_054384.1, read on the forward strand.
CATGTTCTTCTCCTTTCCCATGTCCCTTTCCATGTTCTTCTCCTTTCCCATGTCCCTTTCCATGTTCTTCTCCTTTCCCATGTCCCTTTCCATGTTCTTCTCCTTTCCCATGTCCCTTTCCATGTTCTTCTCCTTTCCCCTGTCCCTCATGCTTTCCTTTCTGCTCTCCCTTGTGCTGTTCATTTGATCTTTTTTCCCTAACCTGTTCAGTATCTGTTTTTACTTCCTTGCCTTTCCCTTTGCCATGTCCCTTTCCATGTTCTTCTCCTTTCCCATGTCCCTTTCCATGTTCTTCTCCTTTCCCATGCCCCTTTCCATGTTCTTCTCCTTTCCCATGTCCCTTTCCATGTTCTTCTCCTTTCCCATGTCCCTTTCCATGTTCATCTCCTTTCCCATGTCCCTTTCCATGTTCTTCTCCTTTCCCATGTCCTTTTCCATGTTCATCTCCTTTTCCATGTCCCTTTCCATGTTCTTCTCCTTTCCCATGCCCCTTTCCATGTTCTTCTCCTTTCCCATGTCCCTTTCCATGTTCTTCTCCTTTCCCATGTCCCTTTCCATGTTCTTCTCCTTTCCCATGTCCCTTTCCATGTTCATCTCCTTTCCCATGTCCCTTTCCATGTTCTTCTCCTTTCCCATGTCCTTTTCCATGTTCATCTCCTTTTCCATGTTCCTTTCCATGCTCTTGTTGTTTCCCATGTCCTTTGTCTTCATGTAACCAGGTAAGGTCCTCTTCAGCTGGAATATTTAAAATAAAAGTTATTGATGGAAAAAGTTTTCAATCAAAAGGCATCACTTTTGTTCTCTGCAAAAAGTCTATTGGCCCTTGCTTATTATTGTCCTTTATTTATACAGGGCTGACATATTCTCAAGTGTGTTACAGAGGTGATACAACATCCCTGCCCCAGGATTGATTACATTACAGGTATGGGGAGAACATACAGATTCTGCAGAAGGAGAACAAACAATCTTTTTGCTGAGTTTTATTTTATTTTAACAAAAAAGGGCCAGATTCAATTCAGTGAGAAAAAGGTTTATCACATTCATGGGAGAGGACTTCAATAGAGATTTCACGTGAAAAACAGTGAGATGTGGGTTTTTTTCTGAATTGAATTGCATCTCAAATTGAATCTCATCCGTGAGTTTTCAAGTAATAAACTTTTATCTTAGTGAACTGAATCGGGCACTAACACGAATATGTACACTGGGGCCCTATCCCCTCATGGCCTCAGTAGGGAACAGAGCCCAAATCAGTTTTTATCTAAAGGGGTTGTTTACCTTTAAATTAATTTTTAGTATGATGTAGAGAGTGTTATTCTGAGAAAATTTGCAATTGGTTCACTTTTTTTGTTATTTGTGGTTTAAGTTAACTGCTAGGGTCTTGTTTACCGTAGCAACCAAGCAGTGGTTTAAATGAGAGACTGGAATATGAAAAGGAGAGGAACCAAATAGAAATATAAGAATTAAAAGTAGCAATAATAATAAAATTGTAAGCTCATAGAGTAATAGGGATCAGACACCCCCATTTGAAAGCTGGAAAGGTGTAGAAGTGCAAGAAAAATAATTTGAAAACAATAACAAATAAATGGAGACCAACTGCAAAGTTAGGAATAGGACATTTTAAATAAAGGCATTAAAAGGTCTGGAGAGCTGGATTTCTATCTTTACAAGAAACACTTGCTGAATGGGGACATCCCTGACACACACCTGCAAACATTTTACGATGTGAAGTGAGTGGGATTTTTATGTTTTTTCCATAGAAAAATACATTTGCATTCATTATTTTTTTTCCAATTTTCAATTTAATGAAACTGAAATGGAAACAATAGCACCGCCTGCTGTCAGTCTTTCTGAAAGGCCCGACAGCTGGGAGAACATTTCACAAGAAGGAAATCAAAGGGGCCGATTCACTAACTTCGAGTGAAGGATATGAAGTAAAAAAACTTCGAATTTCAAAGTGTTTTTTGGGCTACTTTGACCATCGATGGGCTACTACGACCTTCGACTACGACTTCGAATCGAACTATTCGAACTAAAAATTGTTCGACCATTCGATAGTCGAAGTACTGTCTCTTTAAGAAAAAACTTCGAACCCCTAGTTCGCCATCTAAAAGCTACCGAAGTCAATGTTAGCCTATGGGGAAGGTCCCCATAGGCTTGGCTAACTTTTTTTGATCGAAGGATATTCCTTCGATCGTTGGATTAAAATCCTTCGAATCGTTCGATTCAAAGGATTTAATCGTTCAATCGATGGAATAATCCTTCGATCGTTTGATCGCACTATTTGCACTTAAATCCCTTGACTTCGATATTCGAAGTCGAAGGATTTTAATTCCCAGTCGAATATCGAGGGTTAATTAACCCTCGATATTCGACCCTTTGTGAATCGGCCCCAAAGTGTTCTTCTTTAGTCTTTTCTAAGTACAGCTACATCAGAAGAAGACTTTGTTCGTCTTCTGTAAAAATTTTTCCATTTAATATACAAAAACTAGCAAAAAGAACAATATTTACATAGGGATCTCGCCCATTGTCTAACCTCAGAGGGTTCATATCCTCTGTACATGGAAAAGCTATATTTGTATTATATATACATTATATTTAGATATACGTATGATATATACAGTAAGTAAGATAAGTAATTCAAGCATCATCTGCTGAAAATGGTCTTGCTAATGGAGTTGAAAGGTACTTACAGAATATTGGTTTCTTGCACTTCATTGCACCACAGTGGGTTTTGCAGCATATAGTGTTATTAGTGCAGTCCTCATCCGCTGTACAGTTTGTCGATTTGGAGTGATGAGAGTGGTGCTTAGAATGCCCTTCTCCGCCCTTCTCATCTTTCCATTTCTTGCTCTTTTTCTGGAAATGTTCCTCAACCTTTTCTTTGAGTTCTGGGTGTTTCTCCAAAAACTCTCCAAGGCACATCCCTCGCTTCCCATCTTCTGCCTTATCAGAAACCTCGGCTGACATTAAATTAGAGACTATAAGTTTCCTTTTGCTTTGATTTTCTTTTAGTTCTAATTCCTACCAGATATACAGATCAAATCATTTCCAACCTGCCCTTTCTTAACCCAGGCCCAGACCGGTAATACAAAAAAATTAAATTGTTTTAAACGAATGACAAAATAATTTAGTGTTGCCCTGTTGATACTGTGTATCCTGTGCTTGAATGGCTGCCCCCATGGCTACACAGCAGCTTGTTTATATAAACTATAGTAGTACATATCTGTTATCTACTGTGTATCCTGTGCTTGAATGGCTGCCCCCATGGCTACACAGCAGCTTGTTTATATAAACTATAGTAGTACTTATCTGTTATCTACTGTGTATCCTGTGCTTGAATGGCTGCCCCCATGGCTTCACAGCAGCTTGTTTATATAAACTATAGTAGTACTTATCTGTTATCTACTGTGTATCCTGTGCTTGAATAGCTGCCCCCATGGCTACACAGCAGCTTGTTTATATAAACTATAGTAGTACATATCTGTTATCTACTGTATATCCTGTGCTTGAATGGCTGCCCCCATGGCTACACAGCAGCTTGTTTATATAAACTATAGTAGTACTTATCTGTTATCTACTGTGTATCCTGTGCTTGAATGGCTGCCCCCATGACTACACAGTAACTTGTTTATATAAACTATAGTAGTACTTATCTGTTATCTATTTTGTATCCTGTGCTTGAATGGCTGCCCCCATGGCTACACAGCAGCTTGTTTATATAAACTATAGTAGTACTTATCTGTTATCTACTGTGTATCCTGTGCTTGAATGGCTGCCCCCATGACTACACAGTAACTTGTTTATATAAACTATAGTAGTACTTATCTGTTATCTATTTTGTATCCTGTGCTTGAATGGCTGCCCCCATGGCTACACAGCAGCTTGTTTATATAAACTATAGTAGTACTTATCTGTTATCTACTGTGTATCCTGTTCTTGAATGGCTGCCCCCATGGCTACACAGCAGCTTGTTTATATAAACTATAGTAGTACTTATCTGTTATCTACTGTGTATCCTGTTCTTGAATGGCTGCCCCCATTGCTACACAGCAGCTTGTTTATATAAACTATAGTAGAGTTTCTGAAGCAAATGTAGCCTGTCTAAAGTAAGGAGCTACTCTAGACTCATAAGTATATATAATTCTAGGATCAGTTTCTCAGTCTATAATTCATGGAGAATCATTTTTAGATGGATAAGGCACTAAAGGTTGATACTCACCTAATACATTTGCACCGGCCACAGCAATGAACAGCAACACAGCAAGAACTTCAGTCCTCATGATGATTCAAGTCAGATGGGACTCAATACACCGGAGAATGGAGATGTTCTGCTCAGAAGGATCATTTATACTAAACCAAAGGGGCTGGAGGCACATAGTCCTCACGTCATTATTCCTTATCAAGGATTAGCACTGGGAGGCGATTTCAGTAACCTTTCCTCCAACCAAAGATTTCTTTTGTTTCAGCAGCGCAATATGACATCATAACCTGAAACCCATCATTAACTCACAAGCTGGAATGTTCTAAAAGTTCATGGAAACACAACCAATTTTTTTCTTTTTTTTTGTTGAAATAACGATTTAAATAATTTAGTCTTGGAAGTTTAGTTTTAATCGTTTTTTTTGTTTCTTACTGAAACAATCCTTTCATGGAAAGGTTACAGTACAGCCACATCATGTTCCCAAACAGGATCTGTTTATTTTAATGTTTTTTATGCAATAAAAAATAATAAATGTTGGATTTCTGTAAGACTGAGCATTTCTGATACATACATGTATATTAAAGGGGAATGATCCAAAAATGAAAATTTTATATAAGCTTCAGCATACTGAAAGTTTTCTAAATATAATGAATTAAAAATTCTGTACCATTTCTAAAATAATCAAGTTTATCTTCACTATTCCTCTCTCAGCATCTGTTTCTCTTCATTCTGCCTTTATACAGCAGTTGGGTGTCAGATATTTATTGACAGTTAGACCCAATATATCTTATAGGGGGGCTCCTTTTGCCTAGAAGATGTATTAGAGCTCACTCTATTAAACTCACCAGACATCGGGGCCCATTCACTAACTTCGAGTGAAGGATTCGAAGGTAAAAAACTTCGAATTTCGAAGTTTTTTTGGGCTACTTCGACCATCGAATGGGCTACTTCGACCTTCGACTACGACTCGAACGTTTCGAACTAAAAATCGTTCGACTATTCGACCATTCGATAGTCGAAGTACTGTCTCTTTAAAAAAAACTTTGACCCCCTAGTTCGCCAGCTAAAAGCTACCGAAGTCAATGTTAGCCTATGGGGAAGGTCCCCATAGGCTTGGCTAACTTTTTTTGATCGAAGGATATTCCTTCGATCGTTGGATTTAAATCCTTTGAATCGTTCGATTCGAAGGATTTTATCGTTCGATCGAAGGAATTATCCTTCGATCGTTCGATCGAACTATCTGCGCTAAATCCTTCGACTTCGATATTCGAAGTCTAAGGATTTTAATTCCTAGTCGAATATAGAGGGTTAATTAACCCTCGATATTCGACCCTTAGTGAATCGGCCCCATCATGTCTCTCTACATGCAGGATTTGTGCAAAAGGCAGTTATTTCGTTAGATTTTGTTTGTACTGGAGTCAGTTATTTGAGAGAGCTCTAATTCATCTTCTATGAAAGGAAACCTCCCCTATAAGATATATTGGATGTAACTGTCAATGAATATCTGACACCCAACTGCTGCATGAAGACAGAATGAAGAGAAACAGATGCTGAGAGAGGAATAGTGAAGATAAACTTGATTATTTCAGAAACAGTACAGAATATTTAATTGATTTTATTTAGAAAGTTTCTTATTCAGTATGCTGAGGCACATATAAAATGTTCATGTTTGGGATAGTTCCCTTTTAATTATATTTTAGAGGTAATTTTGGCTCATGAGTGATGAACTCATCAAGGGTTATTCATCAGCTCAACTTCACTTTGGATGAAAATTGACATTTTTTCCCCCCATGATGTAACATTCTCCACTTTATTCCAGTTAAATTGTTGGTACAGTTGCACCCGGTACAGTAACATACCCCTAATAGCAGGGGAACCTTTTAATAAATTAGATATAAATTGCATCTAACATTTCCAGTTGTGGTAACCCTGGAATTACCGCGACACCGAAGGTGCAGTTTCAATAGGCGCAGCTGCATGTTGTTCCGCAGATGGGTGCTATGGCACTTGGCACAGCTATATAGAAGTAGAAGGGAGGCTTTTTGGACACAATTGGGGCATATTTATCAAAAAGTGAAGTTAGAGGTTGCCACAGTCCTCTCGAGTGAAAGGCGTATTTATCAAAGGATGAACTTTCACTTTCACCCATTGACCCATCCTATAGAAATGAATGGAGAGTGGCGGAATTTCACTCTAGAGGACTGTGGTGATCTCTAACTTCACTTTTTGATAAATATACCCCAATGAGACATTAATGAATAGCATCAATACACATTCGTGGCTGCATTTTAAACTGAGCATCATGAAAATGAATATTGACTGATGGTATGTATATGATATCCAGTGCTAAAACACATTATTTTAAGCATTAATGTCCAAAGAAACAGCAATGATACCAGAAGAGAGACCAGCATTTTTCTATCTTCTTCCATTAGTACACATAGGGGCAGATTTACTAAAGAGCGAAGTGGCGAACGCTAGCGACTTTTCACCAGCATTGCCACCTACAGGGACATCGCCCATTCACTAACAGGCGCAGCCAACAATTCGCTAGCGAATTGGACCGTCGGTAGCGTTCATTCGTACTCTTCACTCGGGCGAACGGACGTTACTCCACAAATTCACTAAAATGAGGATTTTACTGAACGTTACCTCTTTTGCTAGAGTTGCCTTCGCCAGCTCAGACCAGACGAAGTGCAATGGAGTGCAGAGATCCACCTCAATCTTCTGTCACTTACATCATATCCTGTGCGCCGAAAATGCATTAAAGTTCAAAAGACGTTGGCGACTTTTCCTTTTTTTTAAGCAGGATTGCCTGCAAGTCCTAACTTACTTTTTTGGGTAACCGGTTTTCTCCAGACATTTTATTACATATGGAACATTTATTTTACAGTGGGCTCATGTGTAGGGCATTATATTAACTCTCTTGTCTTTGTTAAAGTTCCCCGGACATGTGTACTATAAACCGCTAACTTAAACCATTTGCAGCAACATTTATAATAAAGACGTCCATACAACTTTAAATTTCCCGCTCTATGCAAATTGGCCTGAGCACAAGATCACTAGCGAATCTTCGCTATGAAATGCTCGCACAGTTGAAGTAACGCTAGCAAAAAGTCGCCATCGTTCGCCGCCTGGGACGAAACTACACATTTTAGTGAATTGGCGCATTCGTATCATATTTGCTCCTGGCGAAGTGGCGCGTTTTGTGCAAAACGGACGCTGTCGACAATTCCCCTTTAGTAAATCTGCCCCATATACACTTTCACCCAATGAATCAAATATTAAGGGCTCCAGTATGTGGGACAACATTTTATAATTCTGCTTCAGTTCTGGGAAAGAATAAAACATATAGAAAATAGATTTATGCTGTATGATATGAGAAGAGACCGCCATAGAGTAAATAGCACCGGTTATATAAACTCTAATCCTCCTAAGAAGTTAATTGGAGTTCTTATTATTTGAGCCAGTGATTGTTGCTTTATCCAAGTGTATACGTAGGCTTTTATTCTTCAGAAACATGTAATTATTGTGTTCTTATTTTACGCAACCCAGTATTTTATTTGGCAGCAGTTCCATTACCTAATTCTATATGTCACCTGCAGAATAGATACAGCCATTAGGATTTTAGATGCTCATAGAGGCATAAGTAAATGGGGGTGTAAAGCAAAAGGACCTACAGGGACCCCATTTGCCATCTGTCAGGATTTGACCTGGACAGACAGTTTTAGTAACATCACCCCCCCCGATGTCACCCACCCCCTCCAAAACTTTAATGACAGTAAAGGTGAGAAACCTACTTAGTACAGAGATACCTTTGCCTGTTGCAGGTGATTATTGGACACATGAATTTAATGGGTGCATACGGACTCAGGGGGCCCTGTACAACAAAACTTTCTGGGCCCCCTGGGCCCCACCCGTCCTGGCCCACAAGCCCCACCCCAGATCCCGCCCACTCCACATCACAGTTAGGGTAGGACTACACAGACGTTTTCGGCGAGATCTGACGCGCTGCAACAAAACACCGGCGAAAAAAAGCACGCAACGAAAATAAGGTATTTATGCTGTGTCTGCATCTGACAGTCGTATTGCGTTGCATCAACGCTGCGACTTCAACCAACATCTTTTATCTCTTACCTTATTTTTGTTGCATGCAATTTGTCGCCAAAGAATAGTTTTTTTAAAAAACTTTGGTGGCAGGGGCCTATAAAGTATTAAAATAATAAATCGGTGGCCAGGGGATTAAAAAAAAATAGGAATTGAACTATTCAATGTGGCTTCAACTTGCCTCCTTTGTGAATTTGGGTCTTTTCGCTGCTTCAGGACTTCAATTTCGGCTGTTTCCGTGACTTCGGGTCTTTTCAGCGCTTCAGGACTTCGGCTATATTTACTGATTTGGCTATTTTCGTGGCTTCGGGTTTTTTCGCCGCTTCGGCTATTTTCGCGGCTTCGGGACGTCGGCTGTTCGACTTTTTCGGCACTTTTGAGTTTTGGCTGTTCGAGACTTCGGCTTTGCCGCTGTCAAGGGGGGGTGGGCTCTTTCAAAAAGTTCAGCAATGCAGGGCCCCCTTTCAGGCCTGGGCCCGTCACACTTGTACCCCCTGTGCCCCCCTGTTGGTGGCCCTGAGTGCATATCTTTGCTACTTACTTTGCAGGATCAATTTATGCCTATTTGTGCAAATATTTGCCCATATCTTGTTGTGGTAGATAACAATAATGCTCAGATTCTAAGAAAGAATGCTGCATTGTGGGTAAAATGTTTTTCAGCCTCTGATCAGAATAGACCCATTTTTATGCATATTGCTTATCATCATATATCTCTAGCTATACATGTGCATTAAATACAAGCCCTGTACAGATATCTGTCTCAGCCATTGCTTGTGAAAAAAGAGATGACTATTGGCAATATTGCACAGAAAGAAGTAGCAGGGTTTGACCCTAATGCTCATATGATCATAGAACAAGAGCAGGAGTCAAAGTTGGGTCACCACCTTCTCCTGCAGTATGGGCCTCCTGATCAAAGGGCAGTATGATGATGTCATGGGGAAGAGGCAAATATATAGTGGGAGTGGGTCAATGACGTGGTGATCGGTGGTTGGTCAACATCAATCTAGAAGAATCTAATTTGGAAAACCAGGCAGGCAGTTTTGACCCAGGCAAACTTTCCAAAACTGGGCTGTACGGGTCAAAACTGGACAGGTATCAAGCCTAAATCAAAGACTACTCCCAGACAATGTGCTGAGCTGCTGTGCTAATCATGATAACAGTGGATAGAGGAGGATGGGTATTAGGTGGAAAGGTAATCAGTCCAGTTGTAGTTATGGTCAGTTTGAGGTGGCGCTGATTCATCTGGAAATTGCTAGGAGGCAGTTTGAGCTTGGAGTCTCAGTGTAAGGTGTTAATGAAGGGATTTATAATATATATGGGTATCATTGGCACACACATGATACTGAAAGCCAAATAATTAAATGAGATCTCCCAAAGACAATGTGTATAAGGAGAATAAGAAGAGACCACAAACAGAACCGTGTGGCACCACTACATTAACTGGAGCAGGTGCTGAAGATTTGTTAGTGTAAGAAAGAGAGAAAAAATACTTAGAAAGGGAAGAAGAGAGCCATGGTTAATGGAGGGTATAAGAAGGGAGAAGTCAGCCATGTCAAATGCACATGATAGGTCAACTAGGATTAGAATGGAGAAGTGACCTTTGACTTCATCTACACGCCATCTTGCTTTAAAGAAACAGTTCAGTGGAAAATTAAATGGTGAAGAGAACAGGGGAATGTGGGGAGAGCAGTGACATGTAGGAAGTGCTGAATGGAAAGTGAAAGGAATTGCCTAAGGCATAGAGGAGGGGCAGACAATATTTGATTGACAGCTGAGATTTTTAAATGAGCTTACAACAGCTATGAATGCTTTAATAAAAAAAAGAATTTGGATTTTATGTTTAATTTGAAAAGTACTTTTATTATACAGGTTTTTATGTCTGGGTGACAGGTCCACTTTAATGAAAAAGTTGTTAAGTTTGCTCCAAAAGTTGACATCACCTTCAAGAGAATCTTAAAAGTGCTCACTGCACAAAGATTCCCAATGCAATAAAAGTCTAATGAAGAATATTAAATTGCAACATGCACATTTTTTATTCTAGTTTGTGTGCAAATGTGTTCTCATTGCGAATTTTACATTTCCCCCAATAATTTTTGATGTTATTAGTGTTGACAAATGTTAATTACTGGTCCAAAAGAATGTGACATGCCGTATAAGAGTGTGCCGAGGTCTAATGACCTGTCCGTGCCAATGACTTTCATCAGTAGGTGCTGGGGCTATTTGTCAGTGCCATTCATATATATATATATCTATATATATATATATCTATATATATATATATATATCTATATATAATATATATACCAATAGTTTTCAAGGATGAAAAAGGTCCCAATGGGGACCGAAATGTTGGAAGCAGATACTATGTAATAATAAAAATTAAATTTTTTCATTAAAGTGAGGGCTGGTTTGGAAACTATCGGTGTATGCAAAATTACCGTGCACCCCTCTCTTTTATATATTGCCTTGGAGTGCGGATACTCATTGGAGAATTATATATATATATATATATATATATGGCATGGAATAGCACCTGGGTATATTATACCTCAGCGTCGGTGTGCTGGAACCATTGGAATCTATATATATATATATATCTATATCTATATATATATATATATTATTACCACGATAAATTTTAAATGAAACAACTCAGATGCAGTCGAACTGCAGACTTTCAGCTTTAATTCAGTGAATTGAACAAAAAGATTGCATATAAATGTGAGGAACTGAAGTCTTTTTTTTAACACAATCACTTCATTTCAGGGGCTCAAAAGTAATTGGACCATTGACTCAAAGGCTATTTCATGGGCAGGTGGGGGCAATTCCTTCGTTATGTCATTATCAATGAAGCAGATAAAAGCCCTGGAGTTGATTTGAGGGGGGGGTGCTTGTATGTGGAACAGACAAAGGAGCTCTCCATGCAGGTGAAACAAGTCATCCTTAAGCTTCAAAAACAGAAAAAACCCATCCGAGAAATTGCTACAATATTAGGAGAGGCAAAATCTATAGTTTGGTACATCCTGAGAAAGAAAGAAATCACTGGTGAACTCAGCAACGCAAAAAGACCTGGACGACCAAAATTCATTGTGGTAATGAACAGAACCAACATTATATATGTGGTCGTTCCAATGGGCTCTGGTCCTACTATTTGTGGTGGAATTGCTGTGGAGTAATAGCCAGTACAGGTAAACTATGTGATGCCATATGTGGGTGTGCAATGCTATGTGCATACACAAATCCCCTGCACGGCTTGTCTAATTCTGACCCAAAGAGGACTTCATGGTAATGTGCTTTTTTCATTTTTGCACATGTGCTGTTTTTAAGGTGATTTTGAAAATTATTCTTGACCTTTTGCTGCTCCCTGGTTGGCTCTATATGGCTTGGTTGTGGTGTTCATGTTTGACACTTGATTTGTGTCTACACAATGTAGTATTTCTGCTTCACATACTTCTTATACTCACTGATGATGTCATAAGTGCTTGCACTTAGGTATTTAAATGAGGGTGGAGGGGCCAACTCTGTTTTGTGTCTTGAGAAAGGTCTCACAAACGGGTCAGATTCGCCCATCACCAAGAATGAATTGTTTTGGGTCTTATGCTTGTAGGCACATATACCACTTGGCCTAAACTATGTTCTATTATAGTTATCCACATTGGGATATAAAGTAGTGGATGCTTTTTGCACCTAATCATGCAACAGTTACGAGAAATAACCCTGCAATAATTAGATGGATAATTGAGCTGGTCCCTGTAGATATAGTAGATAATAATAATGTAATGAGTCATTACTAATGTAATAATGATTGATTGACTTCTAATTGCTAGCAGGAGATTGAGATTTTATAAATTGTATGTGTGTGTGTGTGCCTGAAGTTCCTCACTGCCATTCAGGCATGAAACGCATAAGACCATAGACTGTGGGTTTTGTCTGTTTTAAATGATGCTATAATATAGATTTTTGCATTTTTTTTTAATTGTGAGCACAGAATGAATTTCATTGGCGTTGTGGAACCCTATTGATACTAGGGATGATCTGCTCTCCAGTGTATTTTTGCAATAGCAATTAGTGATAGGCGAATTTGGGGGGCTTCGCCAAAAATTTGAGAATTTTCCGCAAAATGCGCTAAACGGCAGAAAATTCATGAAACAGCGCCGTCTCGTTTTTGATGGCGGCGTTCGTTTTTGATGGCGGCGTCCGTTTTTTTGGCGCCGGCGTCCGTTTTTGGCGAAATTATGCCGTCATCCAAAAAAAGAATAAATTCGCCCATCACTAATAGCAATTTATATCACGCAGCAATTTGTAGTGTTTTGTAGTTTGATACAATGTGAACAAATGTCCATGTCACTTTGAATACGTTGACATGTTTCTGGCCCAGGCAAGAAGACTGCAAGCTTGAAAGCTTTAGAGAACAATGTAAATAATAAAAAAACTACAGACTAATTACTATTTGTCTTAGAATACTGCTGTCTACATCATGTTGATCAGTGGTTGGTAGGGCCCAGTCTAATAGCCAGTAATTGAAAATTGAAATGTGGAGTTGAATGCTTATTGTCTTTCTCAGCTACTAATAGAACTGCAGCAGATTCATCATTCTGGACATTTGGGCTTGGACCCACACCCCATTCTGAAAACTACAGATTAACTCCTAGAAGTTACAACTTACATAGATAATGTACCCTATGGATTGCAATGTATTCATATGACTCACACACTTCTTATATTGCCATTGAGCTTGTATCCCAGCAGAGAATTTGTTTTTGAGACAATAACAGTACAAACAGACTTTGATTGTTTTGCCATTTTTAATGCTCTGAAGTTGAGTCTACATTAACAGAAATTGTTTGTCTATGCTAATACTCAGACTAGCAGTTGATAATGAGGCTGAGGTGGTTATTACGAAATTCTTCATATGTCACTAATAAGGATATTTCTTAGGGCTTTTTATTATATCCTAATGCTTTCCCTCATTCTCTCCATTATGTTCTCCCTCATCCTTACTTTTATGCTTGCTCTCATGGTTTCCTTTAGACTCTGCCTTTCCATTTGACCTTTTTTGCCTAACTGGTTCAGTAACTGTTTCCACTTCCTTGTCTTCTCCATCCTTGACTTCTCCTTTTCCAAGCTCAGCTCCTTTCCCATGTCCCTTTCCATGCGCATCTCCTTTTCCATGTCCCTTGCCATGTTCTTCTCCTTTCCCATGTCCCTTTCCATGCTCTTCTCCTTTACCATGTCCCTTTCCATGTTCTTCTCCTTTTCCATGACCCTTTCCATGTTCTTCTCCTTTCCCATGTCCCTTTCCATGCTCTTCTCCTTTCCCATGTCCCTTTCCATGCTCTTCTCCTTTCCCATGTCCCTTTCCATGCTCTTCTCCTTTTCCGTGTCCCTTTCCATGCTCAGCTCCTTTCCCATGTCCCTTTCCATGTTCTTCTCCTTTCCCATGTCCCTTACCATGCTCTTCTCCTTTACCATGTCCCTTTCCATGCTCAGCTCCTTTTCCGTGTCCCTTTCCATGCTCAGCTCCTTTCCCATGTCCCTTTCCATGTTCGACTCCTGTGCTATTTGCTGGTACTTTTCCTTCTCCTTCTTGACCTTGCTCTTGATTCTCTTCTTTAGCTTCTCTTTTATTCTTACTCTTTCCTTTGTCATCATGTAACCAGGTAAGGTCCTTTTCAGCTGGAATATATAAAACAAAAGTTCTTGATGAAAAAGAGTTTCATTCAAAAGGCACCACTCTAATGTTTGATGCAAAATGTTCTTAACTTGTTTTTAAACAATTATTGGAACTAACTCATTGGGTTAAATGGGTTGTTCACCTTTACATTATTTTTTAGTATGATGTAGAGAGTGATATTCTGAGACAATTTTTTTTTTAGTTATTACGCTTTTTATTCAGCAGCTCTCCAGTTTGCAATGTCAGCAATCTAGTTCTTAGGGTCTAAATCCCCCTAGCAACCTTGCACTGATTTAAATAAGTAGCAATAACAATAAATGTAGCAATAACAATAAATGTGTAGCCTTACAGAGCATTTGTTTTTTATTTGGGTTAGCGACCCACCCCCACCCTCCATTTGAAAGCTGTAAAGAGCCAGAAGAAGGTAAATAATTCAAAAACTATAAAAACAATAATGAAGACCAACTTTAAAGTTGCATTGGACATTCTACAACATACTAAATGTTAACTTCAAGGTGAGACACCCTTTAAAGACCACTTTATTGGCCCTTGCTTATTGTTATCCTTTATTTATACAGAACTGTCATGTTCTAAAGGGTTTTACAGAGGTGATCCAACATCCCTGCCCCAGGGCTGATTACAATTCAGGTATGGGGAGAACATACAGATCTTGCAGAAGGAGAACATCCCAACTCTTTGCTGAATTTTTAATGGTGTTTAACAAGCTGACATGTTTATCAAAGCATTGGGGTTGTATAGACATCCCTGAGAGGGGAACCTGGAAACATAAGCTTTGATGTAAGTGTGATTTTTGTGTTTTTTATATTCATTCTTTTTTTTTCTAGTTTTCAATATATTTGTTGGTTTGCTATTATACTGAAATAGACACAATAGCACCACCCAGGGGCGTAACTACAGAGAAGCAGACCCTGCGGCTGCAGGGGGGCCCAGGAGGTATAGGGTGCCTATGAGGCCCTAATTAATGAGAAATGTCAATATATATTGGTAAAACAGGACAACCTCTGGAAATGTTGGGGGCCCTAAAATTAATTTGCTGTGGGGCCCAGTAACATCTAGTTACTCCACTGGCACCACCACCACCTGCTCATTAGTCCATCACACAGACCTGATAGAAGAAAATTTAAAAAGATCAAAGTCTTAGGTTTGAAGATTCTTCTCTACCTACAGCCAAAATGTAGATGGCTTTGCTGGTGTCCTGGGAAATTTTCACCATTTTCTATAAAACATGAGCCCAAGTGTGGGGCAAGAGTAACATAGTCACATAGGTATCTCTCTCCTTGCCTTACTCCAAAAGGTTCATATACTCTATACATGGAAAAGCTGTACATGTCTTTTTGGGGAAAAAAAGTATTTCAAGTATCTATAGAGCAGGATATAATCTGCCCCCAATTAACTTGGAGTTAAAGAGGTACTTACAGAATATTGGTTTCACACACTTCATTGCACCACATCGCATTTTGCAACATATAGTTTTATCTGTGCAGTCCTCATCCGCTGTACAGTTTGTCAATTTGGAGTGATGAGAGTGGTGCTTAGAATGCCCTTCTCCGCCCTTTTCATCTTTCCATTTCTTGCTCTTTTTCTGAAAATGTTCTTCCACCTTTTCTTTGAGCTCTGGGTTCTTCTCCAAAAACTCTTCAAGGCACATCCCTCGCTTCCCATCTACTGCCTTGTCAGAAACAGCTGTTGACATTAGATTAGAGACTATAAATTTCTTTTTGCTTTGATTTTCTTTTAGTTCTACTTCCTACCAGATATTAGGGTTTTCCCCTTTAAATGCCTGGCTTACAGGTGTTCAAAAAATGTAGACTCTTGGGGCTCAAGAAAATCTGTGGTAGAGAGTTTGGCATGTACTGCTTCTTGGTTACTTGAATACTCTTGATGTGTGGGTCAAAAAAATGCCTTAATCTGCATTTTTTTTTTTTAACCGAGGCCCAACCTGGCCTGAAATTAAGAATGGACTTGAAGACCAAGGCTATATGAAACATTTGACTCAGTAAATCTCAGGATACAATTGGTTTAAAAGTGATGATTACATTTGATTCCAATTATACTGTTGAGTCAGACCTCAGTGATAGTCTATCCCAATGATTGCAGCCAATGCCCTTTTTAAAAAATCATTTTTAGATGGATTAGGCACTACAGGTTGATACTCACCTAATACACGTGCACCGGCCCCAGCAATGAACAGCAACACGGCAAGAATTGCAGTCCTCATGATGATTCAAGTCAGATGGGACTCAATACACTGGAGAATGGAGATGTTCTGCTCAGAAGGATCATTTATACTAAACCAAAGGGGCTGGAGGCACATAGTCCTCACGTCATTATTCCTTATCAAGGATTAGCACTGGGAGGCGATTTCAGTAACCTTTTCTCCAACCAAAGATTTCTTTTGTTTCAGCAGCGCAATATGACATCATAACCTGAAACCCATCATTAACTCACAAGCTGGAATGTTCTAAAGGGTCACAACAACATTTCTCTTTTTTTTTTTTATTAAAATAAAGATTGCAATCATTTACTGTTGTAATTTAAGGAAGTTGACTTTTTATGCAATATTTTTTTGTTTCTACTAAATTTGAGGGTGGGGGTTCAGGGTTCTTGTTCTTTAACAGGGTCAGTATATTTAATTTGTTTAATGGAAGAAACAACAATGTGGGATTTCTGTAAGATTGAGCATTTCGGACACTCATTTAGCATCAAATGTATATTTTCTTATAGATATGATTGAGGAACTCATTTATGACCCATCATGAAAGTTCAAGCTTGAATTAATTTTTGACCCATAATGCAACATTTTCCCGATAATTCCAGTCTAATTGTGGATTTAATTGCAG
Source organism: Xenopus laevis (assembly GCF_017654675.1). Classification (NCBI taxonomy): domain Eukaryota; kingdom Metazoa; phylum Chordata; class Amphibia; order Anura; family Pipidae; genus Xenopus; species Xenopus laevis. The sequence continues at coordinate 9,972,486 of NC_054384.1, forward strand.
CCAATGCAGCAAAATGCATGCAATGGCAGGAAAGTGTGGAAGCAAATCCGAAATAAGTCACCCCTTTCATTTTCAAACTGATGCACAGCAGTAACATGTTTGTATAATTTTTTGGGTACAAGTATGTTGCTCCTATTGAAAACCTGCTGTGGGAATCCTGGAATTTCTGCCACTTTGAGGGGGACAGTAAGTGCAGGGTGTCAATAGGCAACGAGTAAGTGATTCAGCAGACAATTACAATTACACTGGGCACAACTATATGCAAATAGAAGAGGCATATTTGGACGCACGTTCCTTATGAATCACATCAAAACCTACTTGTGACTGCTTTCCTAAATGATCAGATTTTAAAACGAGAATTATTAAAATTATCCAGAATGCTTGGGATCTGAAAACAGATATTTCTATCATTTGGATCTCTGTTCTTTATATCTACAAAAAAAAAATCATTTAAACATTAAATAAACCCAACAGGCTGGTTTAGATTCAAGTACAAGGTACTTTTTTCTTTATTATTGCAGAGAAAAAGGAAATCACTTTTAAAAATTAGAATTATTTGATTATAACGGGAGACAGAAATATTATTATTATTATTATTTCATATTGTTCAATGATATTATTTAAGCAGTTTTGCCCAGGGAATTAGAAACAACACTTGCCTAGAGTACATTGTGGGAGAAAATTTTGTATTGTAATAGTTATCCAAAGACACCAGAATTCTGTCTTCTTGCCTTAAAGGGTAAGTAAACCTTTACAATAAGTGAATGTAAAACTGATGAGGGGTCTATTCTAAGCACATTTGCAATGCACATGCATTATTTTTTTTATATTTAATTCCAAGATATTAAGGGATACATGTTCTGTTACTATGAATTGAATTTTGTTACAACAGCGCCACCTGCTGGTCATTTTCCCACCAGTCTGACCACCAAGTAGTCAAGGAAGTTGTCAGGAGAAAGAAAGAGGCTGCTCTGATGTTCTTCTGCTTAGGAAAGATGTGAGAAGAAAGGTTTCTAATTATTTAAAGCAGAAGAACATCAGAGCAGCCTCTTTCTTTCTCCTGACAAATTCCTTGACTACTTGGTGGTCAGACTGGTGGGAAAATGACCAGCAGGTGGCGCTGTTGTATGTAAACAATATGTAAACATTCATATTAACAATACATGTATCCCTTAATATCTTGGAATTAAAAATAAATAAATAATGAATGTACATTGCAATAGTGTTTAGAATAACCCCCTCATCAATTTTACATTCACTTATTTGAAAGGTTTACTTACCCTTTAATACACATATACATTGCATGTATATGCAGTTCAGTTTTGGACTCCAGTCCTTAAGAGGGATATAAATGAGCTGGAGAGAGTGCAGAGACTAAGTGCAACTAAACTGTTTAGAGGGAGGGAAGACTTAAATTATGAGGAGAGACTGTCAAGGTTGGGGTTGTTTTCTCTGGAAAAAAGGCGCTTGCGAGGGGACATGATTAGACTTTACAAGTACATTAGAGGACATTATAGACAAATGGCAGGGGACCTTTTAACCCATAAAGTGGATCACGTACCAGAGGCCTCCCCTTTAGACTAGAAGAAAAGAACTTTCATTTGAAGCAACGTAGGGGGTTCTTCACAGTCAGGACAGTGAGGTTGTGGAATGCACTGCCGGGTGATGTTGTGATGCTGATTCAGTTAATGACTATAAGAGGGACTTGGATAATTTTTTGGACAGACATAATATCAAAGGCTATTGTGATACTAAACTCTATAGTTAGTATAGATATGGGTATATAGAATTTAATTAAAAGTAGGGAGGGGTGTGTGTATGGATGCTGGGTTTTCATTTGGAGGGGTTGAACTTGATGGACTTTGTCTTTTTTGTAACTATTTCGTAAAAAGGGATTCTGTTATGATTTTTATGGTGTCGTTTTTTAATATTCCTAAATGACACTGTTTATACTGTAAATAATTCACTCTGCCATGTAAAATTTGATTCCTAACCCAACAAGTATATTTTTTAGTTGTAATATTGGTGTGTAGGTGCATCTCAGGTCATTTTGCCTGGTAATGTGCTTTCAGAAAGCCATCACTTCAGGATGGAACTGCTTTCTGGCAGGCTGTTGTTTCTCCTACTCAATGTTACTGAATGTGTCTCAGTGGGATTTGGATTTTACTATTGAGTGTTGTTCTTAGATCTACCAGGGAGCTGTTATCTTTTGTTAGGGAGCTGCTATCTGGTTACCTTCCCATTGTTCTGTTGTTAGGCTGCTGGGGGGGGGTGATATCACTCCAACTTGCAGTACAGCAGTAAAGAGTGACTGAAGTTTATCAGAGCACAAGTTACATGACTGGGGGCAAATAGGAAACTGAGTGCACATATAGCTCCATGTCAGATTTCAAAAATAAATGTAAATATAAAATGGTTTGCTTTTTTGAAAAACGGATTTCAGTGCAGAAGTCTGCTGGAGCAATACTATTAACTGATACATTTTGAAAAATACAAGTTTTCCCATGACAGTATCCTTGTAAGTTGAACCCATTTGTTCACAATTTATAGAAAAGTGAGGAATGATGCCTTCAGTATATGGGGCAACATTTTTTGATTATGCTTCAGTTCTAGGAAGGCTCCATAGTTTCATTAGACAACATATATAATCTCTTGTGTATTTTAACAGATAGATAGATAGATAGATAGATAGATAGAAATATGCTGTATGATATATGAAGAGACCTCCATAGAGTAAGTAAAACTGGCTGTTTACTCTCCAATTCTCCTACGAATCGAATTTGTTTTCTTAATCTTGGTGCCAGTAGTTGTTGCTTTATCTAAGTATATACACACAGAAACATATAATTATTGTGTTCTTATCTTATACAACCTGATATTTTATTTGGCAGCATTTTTATCTAATGCTTTACATAGTGACCTTTAGACAGAAAGTTATCTGTAGACTAAGCCATCAGGATTTTAGATGCCCATGGGGCATACATCAAGGTGGATTAGTGATTAAATTGTCTTACCTATTTTATGATCATAACTTGGGAAATAAAACCCCCTGTTTTTGTGATGCACTTGCATAGATACTACATTACCAGGGGACCAGGGAATGTGCATTGATCAATCCCCCCTCTTTTTTTGTATGGTGAAGTGGATTAAAGCAATAGGAACCTAAGGGGAGCCCAATTGCACCCATTTGACATGACCGTAGCAGAAGTACTAGGGATGCCACCTGTATGGTTTTGACCTGGAGAGCCCGGTTTTCATAAGGCCTTTTTGATCGCTGCTTCTCTTTGTGAGAGATTTGGAAATCCAGACAGGACTCTCACAGAATGACGCAGTGTTCAGGCGATCGTCGCATCATAGCTCCATCCTCTGGTGTCATCATCACCCTACCCATGATGTCACTCCTCCTCTGCCCAGATTTTAGCGACAGAAAAGGGGGCAACCCTACTAAGTACAGGGATACCTTTGCCTGCTGCACCTGATTGTTGCGCCGCTTGCACCACATGAGGTTGGTGGGTGTATTTATCCGGCCACATGCTGCTACTTTCTTTAAAGGGTCAACTTATGCCTATTTGTGCAAATATTTGTACCTTATTTATTATGGTAAATGCATTTGTGCTGAAATTCTGAGAAAGATTGTTGCATTGTGAGCAAAAGTTTTGCAAATTTGTAGGCTCTCTCTCTCTCTCTCTCTCTCTCTCTCTCTCTCTCTCTCTCTCTCTCTCTCTCTCTCTCTTTATTTATTAAAGTTATACCACTGCTTTGCACTGTAGTGTAGGAGCACCAAGAGTCCCAGAATTGCTACATTTTTTTCACAATGCGAATTTTTAAATATGTCACAAATCGCAAATTGCGAACATTTATGCGCACACACTGCGACTGAATTACGCCACAACTTTGGTGGTGGAGAAAATATTCCCAAAAAAGTTTTGCAAAGTGCGAATTTAAGTTACTGTCAATGATACTTTGCACACAACAACCTCGCGCAAACTCCCATCTCATTTGCGGGCCATTTGCGAAAATGTATTCACAATGCGAATTCACATAAACCGTAAAGACGGGCAGAGCAGTGCAATATATTAACGTTCAGGAAAAAACATGGGAAAAAATATGAGCTGCGCAAACTTTATAAATGACCCCCACTGTGTTTTATCATGGGTAAATTAGACTAAGTAAATATTCCATTGGCTTTAAGCAACTGGTTTTAAAAACAAAACATTGCGCCAGCATGCTGAGCGTGGAGAAAATCTAGAAATGAACCTTGTCTGCATCAGCTAAGCAGTGTATATATATATATATATATATATATATATATATATATATATATATATATATATATATATATATATATATATATATATATATATATATATATATAATATCAAAACAGGGGGGTTGTGGGAGCACTCTAAAGGCTTTAAAGTATATATATATAAGTATAATAAATGCTATTGCATATGTACCCAAAACAGGGGTTATTTTGTTACAAAGTTATGATCATAAAATTGATAAGCCACCATACCACGTCAAGGTAAACCCCGAATGGCGGTCCCTAACTTGTTTTATATTTAATGTGCATTTTAGCATTACCTGTAATCAATGTCCGTTGAACGCTGTTTTTCACTAAGGGCTAAATCCTCCCCAGCCAGCAATCAGGCTTTTAAAGGAGAGATATTCCCAAAACAAACGCCCAATTTTAAAAGCATAGGATCACCACTAGTTTAAAGGGGGGGTGATCCTATGCTTTGATTACAGGTAATGCTAGAATGCACATAAAATATAAAACAAGTTAGGGACCGCCATTCGGGGTTTACCTTGACGTGGTATGGTGGCTTATCAATTTTATGATCATAACTTTGTAACAAAATAACCCCTGTTTTGGGTACATATGCAATAGCATTTATTATACTTATATATATATATATATATATATACTTTATAGCCTTTAGAGTGCTCCCACAACCCCCCTGTTTTGATATTATATATATATATATATATATATATATATATATATATATATATATATATATATATAGAAGGGCAGGGGAGGGACGGAGGTAGGATCGAGGAGGGAGGGAGGAAAGAGCTGCAGAGGGAGCATGACAACCTGGACTAGGGGTAGGCAGAAGACCCTTTACAGACCCCCCAATCATTGCACCCTAGGAAAGTGCGTCTTCTTCCTACTCCTAGTGGTCTTGGTTATCAGTTAGACCTGAGAAAGATTAACAATTTTCTGCTGTTACAAAACTCTGATTGTCACCGCTAGAGGTCACTCTTGTCCACACAAGAGCAAGTATTTAGCTTGGCTATGGACTACCTAGGATGTCTGCTGATGTTGGCATCTCGAAACTTTCTCAGGACTAACAATAATACAGATTGAGAAAACAGATATAGGGTAGTTAGTAGATATGAGACATCTGTTCATGTTTCCTTTCCCCTCTGCATTTTGCCCATCTTCTTACATTCCCTGTGTCCTGGTCCAGTAGTCATATGGAGGCAAAGCATTCAGATGCAGTGTTTGCCCCAGTTATAGTAGCCCATACTAACCAATCAAAAGAAGAAACATTACAATTGCTGTTACATTTACCTGTCTGTATATTTGCTCAACCCGTAAAGCAGAGGACTGTCTTGGGTTTTTGCCCCATATGTAGTTCAAAACGTAGTAAGGCCCTTCACACCCTTAACAGTGTTACAGGGATGGTATATTGATAATGACATCTAGCCAAGTCACGTCGGGAGAGGTTGGGTTAGAGTTGGGAACAGGCTTACTTTTTTGAGTGTACAGGTATGGGATCCGTTATTCAGAAAGCTCTGAATTATAGGAAGGTCATCTCCCATAAACTCCATTTGATCCAAATAACCCAATTTAAAAAAAATGATTTCCTTTTTCCTCTGTAATAATAAAACAGTAGCTTGTACTTGATCCCAACTAAGATATAATTAATCCTTATTGGAAGCAGAACCAGCCTATTGGGTTTATTTAATGTTTAATTTTTTTTTTAGTAGACTAAAGGTATGAAAATCCAAATTATGGAAACACTCATACGGAAAACAACAGGCCCCAAACATTCTGGATAACAGGTCCCATACCTCTATCATTGATAGTACTATACCTACATATATTCTGTTGTTGTTTCCAATTATTCAGATCTGTTATACTGTAAGTCTCACCCATATCCGATATCATTTTGTTTCAACAAATGTCCATCCTTCAGTCCTTGCCAGAATCATCTGATTGGTTGCTATGAACCCCTAGGCCTGGTACATTACCTTATTAGACCTGCTCTGATTTGGAGGGTTAATGATTCAAAATAGATGTACTGTAATTACCAAGTTTTAAAGTAAAAATAGAGAGAAAGACTGTCCCAAAAAGTGTCCCAAGAAATCAGTCATATTTGCCTTTCCCTGCTTCAGGAAGATGGGAAGACTAGGGGGCAGATTTATCAAGGGTCGAAGTGAATTCGAGGGAATTTTCGAAGTAAAAAAATTTGAATAATCTTTTTGGATAATTCGACCATCGAATAGGATACTACGACTTCTACTTCGAATTCGATATGAAGTAAAATAGTTAGAATATTCGATAATCGAAGTACTGTCTCTTTAAAAAAAACTTTGACTTCAATACTTCGGCAAATTAAACCTGCTGAAGTCCTATGTTAGCCTATGGGGACCTTCTACAACATTTTTCTAAGTCTTTAGCGGTCGAAGTAAAATCGTTGGATCGATCGCTGACATCCTTCGAATGGTTCTAGTCGAAGGATTTAATCGTTCGATCAAACGGTGTTACTTCGATCGCAGGATGGCCAATTTTGCTGAAAAATACTTCGACTTTGATTTTAGAAGCCGAAGTTTTTTCTACTTTGAAATTCGACCCTTGATAAATCTGCCCCAGATTATTCCAATTGTTATATATAGATTGAACCAGAGATAGACCGCCGAATAACTTTGAGCTGATGTTGAAAACTGATAGACACGGGCTGACCATCCCCGGATTAAGATACTGAATACGTGTAAAATGACATTTATACCATGTTTACAGAATGATGAAAAACAAACAGACTTTGCTTTTTTTCAGATTTTTATTGTTTGTGTTTCTTGTACATTAACAAGTTGTCTCTGTGCTGGCTTTTAGTTTCATACATCCAAGTTTCAGAGAGAGGGTTTATTGGTTGGGTCTCATCTGAGTCGCAAACAGCGTCCCTACGTATTATTTTTTAATTATCGGTCATTCTACTGTATGTGATTAGTTTTGCTTTAAACTGCCCACTTTTTCTCTGCTTTCTGAGCTATTTGACTCTTCACTATGACTCTCATCATGTTCATCTAATCTTCTTATCCTCTGCTCCTTTTCATCTCTTCCTTTATCTTTCCCATCTTTCTCCTCTTTCCTTTTGCCCTTCCCAATCTCTTTACTTTTCCAAGGGGCATTTACACTCTTGTCACCTTTCCCATAGCCCTCTACATTCTTTTCTCCTTCCTTGTGGCTCTTCTTACCCTGGACCTCTTTCCTGTATCCCTTCCCAGACTCTTCACCATTCACATAATCATGTCTGTTCTCTTCTTCTTCCCAGTTATCATCCCTGTACTCACCTTTTCTGAGACCATGCCCATTCTCTGTGCCTTCCCTATGGCCCTTTCTGCTTTGAGCTCCTTTATTATGACCCTTCTCATGCTCGTCTCCTTTCCCATATTCCTGTTCATTAATTTTTTCTTTCCGGTTGTCATCCCAATGCTCTGCTCCTTCACTGTGGTGTTTCTTGTTTTGAGCTACTTTCCTATTGCCCTTTCCATGCTCTTGACCTTTCCCATATCCCTGCACATTTTCTTCTACTTTTTCTTCTTCTTCCCAGTTATCACCTCTAAATTCTTCAATATTTCTTGGACGCTGACCATTCTCTGTTCCTTCCCTGTGATGCTTCTTGTACTGAGCAATTTTCCTACTGTCCCCTTCATGTTCTGTGCCTTTCCCATATTCCAGTTCATTCTCTTCTTCCTCCCAGTCCTGATCACCCACATTCTCTGTTCTCTCCCTAATCCCCACCTTGTTCTGATTTTCTTTCCTGGGACTCTTTCCATGCTTTTTACCTTTCCCATATTTCTGTCTATTTTCTTCTTCTTCCCAGTTCTGATCCTCATGTTCTTCACCTTTTCTGCGAGGCTGCCCATTCTCTGCTACTTTTCTGTTTCCCATTCTGTTCTGAACTACATTCCTCTGGCCCTTTCCATGCTCTGATTCTATCTCATGGACTTTTCTATCTACAGCATCATTCATATGCTCTTCATTATCATCTTCAGTATCTTCTTCCTTTTGATTGCTGTCTTCATCTCCTCTATAAAACCTCTTTAGGTCTTCATCAGCTATGAAATAAAATAATATTCATGATAAATAAATTTTTAAAAATGATAGAATAAAGATATGAGAATACTATACATTGTATAAACGTATATGTAATGAACAATTGAAGAGCAACTTATAATTCCTTGATGACCTTGAATGTTCTAAAGGTGACACCAATGGCCATTTTACATTAAACTAGGTTTATATTTTGAAAGATGATAAAAGTTAAAGTTTATGTTTATAGATTATTCTTATTTGTTTGGTTACCTGGAGTTATGTTTGTAACATTTTTTTTTTATCAATGGGATTCAAAATTTTCCATGTGTATTCAGAAGAGCAAAATAGGATTTTCCCAGGAATACAAGATGACATGGCAGGGCTCCCTTTCTCAACACAACAATATGCTCTGTACCTTAAACTGGATTTTCTCATGTCATGGACCAGTAAAATCAAAACACACACATTTTTATTCCTGCTGGTTCTGGAGGTACTTACAGAATATTGGCTTCATACACTTCATTCCATGTGGACTTTGGCAGCAGATCATGTTATCAGTGCAGTCTCCATCTGTAACACAGTGTAGTATCCCAGTCAGCTTGCCTTGTCTCTTGCGATGCCCCCCTGGGTGATTATCAATGCATCCTTCTCCACCGTCACCATTTTTGCATTCTTTGTTTAAAAGCTTCTTTTTCTTAAGCTGTAGTTTTAGCTCCGGGTACTTAAGAAGATACTCTTTGGGGCACATGCCCCGATTCTCATCATTGTCCTCTTGAGTGACTTCTGGTAACAAAAAACATCATGTGACTAGAAAAAACACTTTTCAGTCTTCCTACAACTGCCTTTAAATGGGTCAAGTTGCCTTAAAATTAACTTTTAGCTTCATGTATGCAAACAGACTATTTGCACCTGGTCTTGGAATTTTAACTGCCATATGGTTGCTAGAGGTTATTTAACTAGGCAACTAGGTAGCAATTTGAAATACAGCCTTTAAAGGGCATGTAAAGTCTAAAATAGAATAAGGCTAGAAATGCTGTATTTTGTATACTAAATATAAACATGAACTTACTGCACCATAAGCCTAATCAAACAAATAATTTATGCTTTCAAAGTTGGCTACAGGGGGTCACCATCTTGTAACTTTGTTAAACATCTTTGCAAGACCAAGACTGTGCACATGCTCAGTGTGGTCTGGGCTGCTTAGAGATCGTCATAAACAAAGCTGCTTGAGTTCTGCATGGCTGGGAAGTAAGGCGGGGGCTCCCCCTGCTGTTCATAAGTATGATTGTTTTCCTGCAGAGCAGTCAGGGACCGTCTGACAATTCCAGTAAATGAAGGGAGAATTTCACTGCATACAGTCAGGTTTCTTATAAAGACGGTACACATTTTTTAATTAAAGTATATTGGAGATAGGTTTCTTTTTCATTAAAGAAAGTAAAAATGGGATTTTATTTTTTTGCCTTTACATGCCCTTTAAAGATGAATAGTAAAGTAATGTAAGGTTTGAATAGAAAGATAAGCAATAAAAAATATGCTTGAATGCTTGAATTGAAGCCTCACAGTCAATCCACTTTTTCCTATGTTAAGGGAGAGAAATACCCAACAACCAGATCAAAAAAGTTGGAAACAGGCAAATTAGAATCTTTTAACAGTGAAAAAATGTACAGTATGTTGGCATAACAA